>NC_087215.1:497532-502532 GCF_015104395.2 Macrobrachium nipponense | reverse complement strand
GAAGAGGAGGCTGTGCTATTTATAAATTTCTCGCCTTCCATTTGCTGGAGATATCTATCTTTCGTTGGAAATGGCGGAACGATAGATACGGAATTCCCTTAATGAAAAAGTGCTGTCGCAAATTAAATTTTTTCTGAATTCATAATATATATTCGAAAATGAACTTCGGAATTTATATATATATATATATATATATATATATATATTATATATATATATATACCTCTATAAAATAGTAATCTTTTTATTTTCCCACATTGGCAACCAATTCCAATGAAGTTTAATTATGAAGTTTAATTATAGGAACATGACTTGTTATAATAATAATAATAATAATAATAATAATAATAATAATAATAATATAATACATGGGCCATCTTACAACTATGCCTTTTCAATTTCCTCTAACTGAACAATACTGAAATAAAACAGAAAATGCCAAAAGACGACATAATGACCACTTCCCGGGTCGCGGAGTTAAAAGCCCGCTTAGGCCTACAATCAATCAAGGGTAATAACCCATCAATGAGTGAGCTCACACTGAACGGTAACCTTTCATACCTTCCACCATAGGCCTCCTATGGGATCGTGTTTTTTTTTTAAATAGTCCTATATATAAATTTTTTAAAAAGGCTATTCTTAATTTGAAGTATCATTTCTGTTGGTAGGACAATTTTTTTTTTTTATTATTGATAGAAATTTCAGGTTGTTGTTTCAAACATTCGCCAAGGCCGTTAGAATATCTTTTTTTTTTTCTATGGGTTTCTTAGGCCTATCCACTTTTTACAGCTTCCACAGTAAAACTAGAATTATGGCCTAATTCCGTTCACATTTCTCCTTATATACGTGAGAAGGACAAAACCAGCGAGTCCTCTCTCTTCTTAGGCCTAAAGTAGCTGCCACACTCCCCCCCCCCCCCCCCCCCCCCCCCCCCCCCCACCAAAGGAACCAATGAGAATTCCTCATAAAATAAGCCCCACGAACAAGAGTGAAGAGAGGAGGCCATGTTAAGATCTAATAAACTGTGCTGCCTATCACATATATACGTACGTACACACACACACACATACACACACAAAAATATTACGGGCATAGATATTGAGTCTTAATTAAGTTAAAAAGGAGAGAGAGAGAGAGAGAGAGAGAGAGAGAGAGAGAGAGAGAGAGAGAGAGAGAGAAATACCATACAATGAAAATGTATACCAGCTTTTATATAATTACAATAATCAAAAAACCAAAAAAAGAGAGAAAATATTTAGGCACCAACAATCCACACCCATTCTGAGAAGAACGGACCCCCCCCCCCCTCCCCCCCCCAAACCCCCCAACCCCCAAAATAACCCCTGGTCATTGAATTACCAAAAAATTCAGGTATGCATGACACGTCCATATCCAAGGGAGTCCGGTCAGAAATTTTTTTTCTTTATAATGGTCATAAAATATCCGATACATAAAGTTCACTTATTACTGACTTGTGATGGCAGACTCATCCCAATTCGAGAGAGAGAAGAGAAGAGAGCGAGGAGAATGTATTCTATTTCAAGAGTCCAAATTACAGTGAGAATAATAATAATAATAATAATAATAATAATAATAATAATAATAATAATAATAATAATAATAATAATAATAATAACAATAATAACAGAGAGAGAGGAGAGAGAGAGAGAGAGAGAGCAGATGAGAGAGAGAGAGAGAGAGAGAGAGAGAGAGGGTCTTAGTTTTGTGACAATAACAATACCCAAAATTGGATGTTGAAAATATAAAGTATTTTGTTTGGCATAATAATAATAATAATAATAATAATAATAATAATAATAATAATAATAATAATAATAATAATAATAATAATAATAATAACCAGCTCTCACATAAACTGTACAAGAAGCCTACGACGTCAAACAAAAAAAAAAAAAAAAGGCCTTTCGGCTCCAGCCATAATACCCAAGCAAGCAATGTTGCATAAGAAAAGGCAGCACTGGACGAGAAAATACGACTTGCAAGAGCTTGCAAGCGCTTGCAAATGAGCCTCGCTCCCAGGGTCTCTGGGCTGATGAGAGTTGCAGCGAAATTACTTCACAGGACTCTTCTCTCATCCCCTGGGAAGCTAAGATGTGCAGGAAAATAAATGGGGAGATGAGAGAGAGAGAGAGAGAGAGAGTTTTTTTTTTTTTTTTCAATATTGAATTTCCAGAATCCAGATTACAGTGGGAAATGTATAATAATAAATAATAATAATATATCAAATAATCATAAATAATAATAAACATAATAATAATAATGAGAGAGAGAGAGGAGAGAGAGAGAGAGAGAGAGAGAGAGAAGAGAGAAGAGAGAGAGAGAGAGGCTTTTTTTTTATTCTGTACTTGTGATGCGTGAATAATTCTTGTACAATAAAATGTCCATATATAAATATATATATATATATATATATATATATATATATATATATATATATATAATATTACATGATATTTTTTTATCCAGACAATTAAGAACAATCTTAAAGGAGTATTCGACCCTTCAAGACATCAATTTATTTAACTTTTAACAAAATTTCTAATGAAAATATAAAAAAAAAAAAAATCGACTGCGTCGGAACACAACTACAGAAATAATGACCTCACAAACCACAAAAAATAAATAAACAAATAAAAACAAATTATCAATTATCCTCGCCAGGACACCAGGTGCTGACTCCGAGCTTCTAATTAAGTCGAACAATGAATATTCACACCAGCAGGCTGGAGATCAAGAGACCCACTCTCTAAACCATTCTATAAAACAAAACAAAACATCTAAAATAAAAAAAAAAAGCTCGGATACATCATTAATAATAAACACATGTCGTCAAATCCTCCTCCTCTCTCCCTTCCCACCCTTCCTGCCTGATTCCCCACTCCAGCAGCCAGCTTTATTTAAACCTTTTTGAAAATGGGCGATCAACAAAATCCGCTTTTATCTCGGCCGCGAATCCTGGCGACCTGAATAGGCGACTTTATTTACGCAAGTGCTCCGGGGGGGTGGGGGCGGGGGCGGGGGCGGGGGTGGGGGCGGGGGCGGGGGGGGGGGGGGGAAAGGAGGTAGGAGGAGGAGGAGGAGGGAGGAGGAGGAGGAGGAGGCTGCACTTGTTACTTGAGACAAAAAGGCGATGACTTTTCATACGCCTACTCACAAGGTTACTACAGAAGGGTAAGTTTTGAGATTACGTTCCTCAGCAGATATTATTATTATTATTTTATTATTATTAGTTATTATTATATTATTATTAGTTAGTAGTAGTAGTAGTAGTAGTAGTATCAATAACATGAATGTATGTTCAAGTATAAATGTGTGATGTGCATGCATACTTACATATATACTTTGTCTATCATTATTATTATTATTTTTTTTTTTTGCCTATCACAGTCCTCCAATTCGACTGGGTGGTATTCATAGTGTGTGTGTGTGTGTGTGTGTGTGTGTGTGTGTGAGGCGGGGGGGGGGGGTTCCTGGGTAGCAACCTGCCTCCTTAGGAGTCCATCAACTTTTCTTACTAAGTGCGCTGTTTCTAGGAGCACACTCTTCTGCATGAGTCCTGGAGCTACTTCAGCCTTTATTTATTATTATTATTATTATTATTATTATTATTATTATTATTATTATTATTATTATTATTAAGAACACGAAACGTATGTTTAAGTAAATAACTTAAGAATTGTGGTGTTCTATTTCAAGCAAAATCTAAACCTTAAAATACTGTTAAAATTCAATGTTAAACATGTTGGATTAAATGTCTAAAATTAGTCAAACGACAAGAATTTTTTTCACAATGAATCATTAGCCCAATATTCAAAATATGATAAGTAACATCAGTAAAATTAATCATTCGTGCAAATATACAAGACATAAGTAACATAAGTAATATTAAGAAACGCACAAACTATATGTAAGTTAACTACTCGACCTTCAAAGCATATCATATGACGTCAATGGTTATATTTCCGATGGTAATAACATGAATACTAAACATACGATTACGTAAAGAACAAAAATAGAATGTAAATAGTCCTCTGTCTCCTGTCAAAGATGGTTTTATATATATATATATATATATATATATATATATATATATATATATATATATATATAATATATATATATATATTTATATAGGTTAAACCGAAGATAATTTTTTTTTGTTGTTATATATATTTCGTCCTCTCGTGGACAATAATTCATGTATAAGAAATTCATTATGCCTGGAAGCATCCGTATATATATAACCCATTATGATGGCATAATGTGTATAATTGTGAAGACACAAACTCACGCACATAAACAATGTTATGCTTGCATAAATACACTTGATCAATGTTATGTTTTCATGCCATATGTCTATACATATGTAAACGACGTATATATACGACACATTCCTAATGAAAATTCGTAAATAATGTTATTACCTACATCAACACATCTGATCATAGCTTCGTTTCCTACAAACACACGTGATGTATAAACAGCAAAATAATCAAAAGAATACGTGCGAAGTGAATTTATAATAGTCCATCTAGCCCGATCGAGCCATAGTATAATCACAATCATCAAGAATATTACGAATCCTCATCCCGGTTCACATTCAGACGGCGGGAAATGAGAGAATTTCGTGTATCCGTCTACGAACTTCGCGCTCGTTTAGTCTCCGTAATGGAGGGTACGCGGGGTTTTGCGTCCACGAGAGCTCGTTTTCGATAGAAAAAGGGTTAGAGAGTCTAATCCCTAGAGGTGGAAATAAAAATAACAATTATATATATATATATATATATATATATATATATATATATATATATATATATATATATATATATATATATATATATAATCAGAAATTTCAGGGGGGGGGGTTGGCTGATAGCAAAAAAAAAACAAAATGCACTTAGAGACGATTGAAGCCCCAGACAGTGACTCACCGACACTGTTTCGCCGTGTCTAGTCCCACATCCTGGGGTGTCAAATGT
>NC_087215.1:495979-497032 GCF_015104395.2 Macrobrachium nipponense | reverse complement strand
CAACATCGATTCTACATATGTGGCCGTCATGCATAGGAAAATATGCTCGTGGGAGCCCAAATCTCTCTTCTATCATTTTCATAAAGAGGCCAGGCTGGAGAGGAGAGAGAGAGAGAGAGAGAGAGAGAGAGAGAGAGAGAGAGAGAGAGAGAGAGAGAGAAAAAATAAAAACATCCCACGAAAAAATGTTTTTGTTTGCGAATATTGGAGAACGTATTTACATATCCATTTGCTTTTTTTTTTTTCTCTTTTTTTTATTTATTAGCGGGGGGAAGGGGGGGGGGTTAGGGTGTGAGGGTGGGTCCTGGGGTCCTTTTAACATATTTTCGGGTTTTGACTTCGGCTCCAATAAACATAAATATCGGAGTATGATAATGCTGTGTGGCCTTCTGCGCGCCTTCTGCATCTCGGCCTCTCTCCTGAGTCCTTCTCTGCTCGAGATAAAAGGGCGGATTTAGACCTCCTACGTTCGGTTTAAGGGGCCTTCAGACACACACACACACACACACACACAGAGAGAGAGAGAGAGAGAGAGAGTAATATGTACACACACACGAGAGATAGAAATAGTATAAACACACTAGAGATGGAAAGAACACAGAGACACGAGAGAGAGAGAAAAAAAATCTAATATATATATACACACACACACGAGAGAGAGAGAGAGAGAGAGAGAGAGAGAGAGAGAGAGGACTAATATGCAGACACACACACGAGAAAGAGAGAGAGAAACTAATACACACACACACACGAGAGAGAGAGAGAGAGAGAGAGAGAGAGAGAGAGAGAGAGAGAGAGAGAGAGAGAAAGTTAACACAGGCTCACACACAACTTTGTCTAAAGGAGCTGTAACGTCATAATTTGTTTTATTTTGTCAACCTCGGCAAAATTAAAAAAATTCGAATAACGTAATGAAACAAATTTTTTTTTTTGTTCACCTCACCGAAATTACAAGGGACATAATCTGTCGTATGCAGTTACACTGTAATTATTTTTTAGTATTTTATATTTTTTTTCCACCCCACCAAATTTACAGCGATACAGTCATTGTAG
>NC_087215.1:470979-490979 GCF_015104395.2 Macrobrachium nipponense | reverse complement strand
AATTTGAGAAATATCTAGAAGTGTTCGTGAACTATCGGTGATAAGATTAGTGGTGAATAAAATAGTAGGATAAAGCGTCTTCTAAGTTATGTTTATCCAAGTGTAATACTATAAATCAGAACAGATGCAGTAAGTTCCAACTGCGGGAAGAGGTGGCGTAATTTGGCGTGTCTAGCAGATTCGCAATACGATGAGGTAGCAGGAAGGGAACTGGCATTTCTCATCTATGAAATCAGCAACAGTCCTACCAAAAAAGATACAAAAAGCATTCATAGATATATTAGAAGGATATAATCCTTCAAACTGGAACAAATCTAATGAAAAATATCTTGAAAATAATTGAAGAAGTTTCCAAATAAAAATCCAAGTGGTCAAGAGGACTCATAAAGAAAAATATACATAAACCAACATATTCCGACAAAGAAAATGAATAAGGTGAATCTTGTGAATATCCTAATTGATGCATTGGGAGAAGAATGCCAAAAGCATGCAAACTGTGTAAGGTTTGGTATAGCATAAGTCAATCCACAAAACCTACAATCAGAAAACTGTGCTGCATGCAAACATTCCGACCCATCCACAGTGTGCTGAGGTAATACAAGATTTGAGAAAAGATACAAGAATTTTTTGTTCAACATGTCTATCATGGATAGACAATGTTTATTAATCAAGATTTGAATGTACAAATAGTTGAGGATGAAGAAGAAGAGGAAGGAAGGAAGAAGAAGAGAAAAAGAAGAAGAGGAAAACGGAAGAGAAGTAAACAAAAATGAAATGACAGAAAAAATAAGGAAAACAAAAGAACAAGATAAAAAGTATGGATGCAGAGATACTCATTGATACTACAATATGGAGGCAATAAAGCAGCATACCTACGAAGAAATAAATTACGATATGACAACAAAAAAGCAATTCCCGAAGAGGCTCTACCCCAGATCGATACAATACGGGAAAAGAGGAAAAAAATATAGACAAGAAAGACAAAATCTGCAACCTTTTTGAAAAGAGGGAATTGCAGATTTGGAGAAAGATGTTACTACAAACATCCTAAGATATGTCAAAACTATGAAATATATGGTAAATGTGATACTTAGATGGATATGGGGATGATTGCAGAGATCTGCATCCAAAAATATGTAAAAAAAACCTAAAAGAAGGAAAAGGATGTAAGTTCGACAAAAAATGCAAATATATGCACCCTGTAGCCATGAATCATAATCAAATAAATAACCAACCAAGTAACCTAAATCCAAAATAAGAAAGAAACAAATAAAGAGAGAAATCAAGAATATCAGGTAAAAGAGAAAAGCAAACCACCAATGAGATATGAAGAGGTGTCAGCAAAAAATTTCAAAGCATCAGCTCCGAAATTCTACTCAAGAGATAATAACTGTATTTGTTATGCAAGAGGGGGATATTGCAGAAACGGAGAAAATTGCAGATTCAGACACAAAATGAATAATTATGATGAAGGAAGATCAAAATATTATGGAAAAGTTGGATTTTTTTAATGTCAGAATTTTCTGGAAATGAAAAAAAAAAACCAACTAACATACCAGAACAGGAACAGAGACATGGGAAAATCCTTATTACTACCAGTATTAAATGAAGGAGAAAACACGCAAACCATCATAGTGATAATCGCAGGTTTAGTTACGAGTAACTCAAACAAAAAGAAAAATAGAGTACTTAGAAGAACTAACCCAAAATGAAAAAGAAAAATAGATATAATGAATATAAGTGAAACCTGGTATTCCCAAGAGACTGGGAAGGATGATCAAATAAAAGGGTTCCAAACTTATAGATCAGATAGAAAAAAAAATAGGAATCAAGGGGGAACCGCAATATATGGGAAAGACAAAAACAAGGAAAAATTATATGAGCAATATAGTAACTCAGAATGCAACTAATAGCGGTAGAATTGGAATCTGAAAAATTGATGAAAACATAGGTAATATATATACCTCCTAATACTAAAGAGTTTGACTTAATAATTGAAAAATTGGATGATATATGTAGAAATCACAAGGACTGGACTATTCTCCTATCTGGTGACTTCAACTTTCCTTTCGTAGAATGGAAAGAACGAATCGGAGATTGTGGTTGTACTTATACATATAAAAAAGAGAGTAATAGTAGTGCAGAAGATAAGAGGCAATTTGAAAAGCTATTAGATATCTACTAGAATACAACATTCAACAAATAAATCACCTGCCAACAAGAAAGGAAAATACTTTAGACCTAGTATTTGTGAACGAGATGAATTATGTTAAAGAAATAATAGTTTATAATGCGAATATTTCAGACCATAATGTCATAGAATTAACAGTTCATTCCAAAGCAAGTGAAAATAGAGATAAGCAAGAAATGAAAAAGTGGGAAGGATATGGAAAATACAACTTCTACAGTAAAAATATAAAATGGTCAGAAATTAATGAAGAATTAAACAAAGATTGGGATAACATTTTCGTAAGTGATGACATAAGGGTAAATACGGAGATATTTATATAAAATATTGGAGAAAATAGTGGAAAAATATATACCGAAGAAGAAAAGTAAACATCATTCATGCATACCAAGAGACAGAAGGATCTTGTTCCAGAAAATCAGAAGTGGAAAAAAGGTCTTGCAAAGAAAAAAATGCATGGAAAGTTATAGAACTAAAAAGTAAGATAGAAAATGCAGAACAAAAGATTATACAATAAAAGAAAATGAAAAACGGGACTTGGAAGAAAAAACCCTATTAAATATCAAGCAAAACCCCAAGCTATTATACTCATATGCGAAGAATGAATAAGAAGAATAGAAATAGGCCCTCTGAGAATTGAAGGGAGATTAACGAATGAAAAAAAGGAAATTTGCAACATACTGGCGAAGAACGTATAAGAGAGAATTCACCCCTAGAAATAGATAATGAAGATAATGATATAGAAGTAAGGGATGAAAATAGTGAATATTTAGCTGACATAGATATTAATGAAGCTGATATTGTGCAGGCTATTAATGAAATTAAAAATGGAGCTGCTGCAGGGCCTGATGGAATTCCTGCTATTTTGTTAAAGAAAGTAGTTCATTCTATCGCAAAGCACTTGCAATATTATTAAGACAAAGTGTAGATACAGGCAAGATATATGATGAGCACAAATTAGCGTATATTACCCCTACTTTCAAAAGTGGATCAAGACTGAGGCAAGTAATTATAGGCCTGTGAGTCTAACATCACATATAATGAAAGTGTATGAAAGGTAATGAAGAAAAATATTATGAAACATTTAATAAAAAATGAATTTGTTTAATAAAGGACAACATGGTTTTCGTACCCGGAAAAAGTACACAAAACCCAACTGTTAGTCCACCGTGAGAACATATTCAAAATATGAAAAGCGGAAATGAAACAGTATGTGGTTTATTTAGACTTTGCAAAAGCTTTTGATAAAGTAGACCATAATATATTAGCGAAGAAAATTAGAAAAACACAATATCGTGGATAAAGTAGGAAGATGGTTAAAAGAATTTTTACACAACAGAAAACAGATAGTTATTGCAAACGACGAGAAATCGGATGAAGTCAAGGTAATATCCGGTGTGCCGCAAGGTACGGTGTTAGCTGCAATACTGTTTGTTATTATGATTGAAGACATAGACAATAATGTGAAGGATTCGGTAGTGAGTAGTTTCGCAGATGACACAAGAATAAGTAGAGAAATTACTTGTGATGAAGATAGGAACGCTCTACAAAGAGACCTTAACAAAGTATATGATTGGGCAGAGGTAAATAGGATGGTATTTAACTCTGATAAATTTGAATCAATAATAATTATGGAGACAGAGAAAGAAAGCTATATGCATATAAGGGACCTAATAATGAGACCATCACAAATAAGGAAGCAGTTAAAGACCTTGGTGTGATGATGAATAGGAACATGTTATGCAATGATCAAATAGCAACTCTGTTGGCAAAATGTAAAGCAAAATGGGAATGTTGTTACGGGCACTTCAAAAACAAGAAAAGCTGAACACATGATTATGCTTTATAAAACATATGTTCGTAGTCCACTTGAATATTGCAATAGATGGTATGGTACCCACACTATCACAAAAAGGATATTGCACAAATAGAGAGTACAAAGGTCCTTTACAGCTAGAATAGAAGAAGTTAAGGACCTAGACTACTGGGAAGACTACAATTCTTAAAATTATATAGTCAGAAAGGAGAAGAGAACGCTACATGATAATTCAGGCATGGAAACAGATAGAAGGAATAGCAGAAAAATATCATGGAACTAAAAATATCAGAAGAGCAAGCAGAGGTAGATATTAATAGTGGCCCAAAACTATACCGGAAAAATAAGGAGAGCACACAGGACATTAATCCACTACGCACCAGCATCGATAATGCAGCGTCTATTCAATGCGTTGCCAGCTCATCTGAGGAATATATCAGGAGTGAGCGTAGATGTGTTTAAGAATAAGCTCGACAAATATCTAAACTGCATCCCAGACCCATCCAAGATTGGAAGATGCAAAATATACCGGAAGATGTACTAGCAACTCTCTGGTAGACATTAGAGGTGCCTCACACTGAGGACCTGGGGCAACCCGAACAAGATGTAAGGTCTGTAAGGTCTGTAAGGTCTCTCTCTCAAAAGACATATAATATGAACACTCTCTCTCTCTCTCTCTCTCTCTCTCTCTCTCTCTCTCTCTGGGGAGAGAGAGATAAGCGACGGTAGTTAACACCGCGAGTTGGGTCGGTGATTACACCTGCTAACTTGCGCTCTCGTCTCCTGGAAATGAGGCTATGCTCCGCTCTCAAGGGAAAGCTGTGGTAGGTGTTGGACCTTCCAAGGGCGCTGGTTACGTCAAGAGAGAGAGAGAGAGAGAGAGAACGGGCTTTTTTGGTGGTATATACGTGGGCGTTTGTTGCGAATTAGTAATCCTCTCTCGATTTTGGTTAGTTCTTGGGTCGAGCATCATCATCCTCTCTCTCTCTCTCTCTCTCTCTCTCTCTCTCTCTCTCTCTCTCTCTCTCTTTGTTTTCTGATTTGGTTTGCCTTTGGAGCAAGAATCATTCCCTCTCTCTCTCTCTCTCTCTCTCTCTCTCTCTCTCTCTCCAATATCCGACCAACAAAAAAAAATCCTTCACCGAAAGTCCTGGTGGGACGCTCCCGCAGGATCTCGCTTCTTTGTTGGGTCGAGAAGGAGCCTTTCGCTTTAACTCTGCCTCCTCCTCTCCCACGGCAAAAGATCCTATCGCGTAGGACGCCCCTCCGTCAGGACATGGTCTCGAAGAGGTGACTCCTGTCATCCTAAATGGTTGTTGACTTAGTACCCCATTTTTTTTTTTCAGACGCAGTAGCACACACACACACACACACCACACTATAGAATAATATATATATTATAATATATATATATATATAGATAATATATATATATAACTATACATTATAATATATATATATATTTTTCATATACTATGTAATTGATTTAGGGTGGTAGATGGGAGCGAAGCATAAATGATTGGATTGATGATTATATAATGGAGAGAGAGAGAGAGAAGGCACCCCTGAAAAAGTAGGTATTTGAAAGTTATAAAACGTCGAGAATAAATATGAACAAGAGAGGTGGATCTCAATTCTCCATCAGCAATATGTAAGATATAACAATATATTTTAAATATATAGTATTAAGAATAATATATATAATAATATTATATATATAAATATATATATATATAATTATATATATAGATATACAGCAAACTTGTAAATATTAGAATTGGTCAAAATATTTCCGTGGCCTTCGGCAAAACGCCATTTCATTTTGCCACAATGGCTTTCACTCCACTCTATTATTCTCTCTTCAGGAAACGCATCTTCACAGAGAGAGAGAGAGAGAGAGATAGAGAGAGAGAGAGAGAGAGAGAGATAGAGAGAGAGAGAGAGAGAGAGTTAGAGAGAGAGAGAGGAGGAGAGAATTAATGGACGGTGCGGTGGCGTAACCTTTCGTATATTTCGGCGCGAATATGTATCGGTCGAGAAGTTGTAAAAGGAAATTATAGCCATCGTTCATTGTGATTTCTCTCTCTCTCTCTCTCTCTCTCTCTCTCTCTTTTATTTTCTGTTGTATAGTGTTTATAATCAAGAGGCATTTGAACCATATTATATATATATATATTATATATATATATATAGATATTATATATATATATATATAGAAAATAAATATATAACCAGTTTTTAACCAGACTGAGCTGATACAGCTCACCTAGGGCTGGCCCGAAGGATTAGATTTTCATTTACATATATATATATATATATATATATATATATATATATATATATATATATATATATATATATATATAATGTTTTGTGTGTGTGTAAATTCACAAATAAGTCCAATATCGCTTAACTCTCTCTCTCTCTCTCTCTCTCTCTCTCCTCTCTCTCTCTCTCTCTCAATATATATATATATATATAATATATATATATATATATAATATATAATTGTAATATAATTATATTAGTGAGAAAGCGCTTAAAAAAACCATCTTCCACAATATTTCCATTACTTGATGAGTTTCTAATGATCCTATAAAGTTTATTTTGCTAATAAAGAACGTAGAGATTTATTTATGCTGTATTAAATAATGGTTCTCCGATTTTAGCAGGTTGGTCTTCCCCAGAGTTTATGACCCATAAATTGTCCAATCATGAACATCCTCGAAATGGCTGATTAAATCAGCTCTGCCTTATTAATATGATTTTTTTAAATCTGTTGGCGGAACGAGGTGGGGAAAGAGTGCCCCCTCCCTCCCCTTGGGTATCCCTACCTCCCCCCCCTACCCCTAGCTCCTTAGTGAACGAGTGGCTTGCCTACTTGCCTATCAGTCTGGTAGCCCGAGTTCGTTTCCCGCCGCTTCTAGTGAGGTACCAGAGGAATTTATTGCTGGTGATTGGAAATTCATTTCTCGATGTAATGTGGTTCGGATCCCACTATAAGCTGTAGGTCCTTTCGTTAAGTAAACAATTGGTTCCAAGCCACGTAAATGAAAATCTAATTCTTCGGGCCAGCCCTAGGTGAGCTGTTAATCAGCTCGGTGGTCTGGTTAAACTAGAGGAGGAGATGGTCACCTTGCTACAGAAGGCTTTATAAATATCTCTGTTTTGGAGGAGCATAATAATTGCTCTTATATATTATAGTTCCATGATGGACGCTTTGCAGATTGCTTGAGAGTTCTTATGATCGCGCATGCGCGGTTTTATCCACTGTTTCGTCGAGTGTCTTCTGTTAAAGGATATTTTCGTAGTGTCATTTCTTTTGTTTCTTCCGCCACTCCTCAGGAGTAAAATATAAGAAGAAGAGTCTCCATGGAGCTTTTAGGCCAAGTGCGTTGCCTACTTACTGGATGACTTGGGTGCTTTTCTTTCAGTAGGCGCGCTTGCGCTCTGGGACTGCTTGATGATTTAATATAAAACTTCATGCCTTTGGTTCACGGCAGTTTAACTCTCTCTCGCTCTCTCTCTCTCCTTGTAGGTGTGTCTATAGTTGTATGAAATCTTATTATTTTAATATATCATCTGGTCTCTCTCTCTCTCTCTCTCTCTCTCTCTCTCTCCTTGTATGTGTGTGTCTGTCTATGGTTGTGTGAATTCTTGGTAATTTAATATAATATCTGGTTCTTTGAAGCTCTCTCTCTCTCTCTCTCTCTCTCCTAGTCCCTGAATGTTTTAAGAAAAGTGAAGATCCAACGGAGGAGGTGCCCTAAGCCTCCTCTAGTGTGCTTTGCAAAGCACTTTTCCTTCCTCGTCTTGGAGAGGGTTTTTTTTTTTTTTTTTTTTTTTAAGACAAGACTTTGGTTTTTTTTCTATGAAGAATTTTTTGAAGATTTTTTTTTTTTTTTTTTTTTTTTTGTGGGGGGGCGGGGGGGAGAGGGGTGTGGGGGGGGGGTCGCTCCCCACGAACCGTCAGCGCCATGTCATAGCATCGACCTCCTCGGTGTGTCTTTTTTTTTTTTTTTTTTTTTTTTCTTTTCCTTCTATTTTTATTATACATATTTTTCTTTCTTGATATAATGAAGTTGAGTCATTTTTAAGACTTGTGCAAATTAGGTGAGTTATGCGCTGGATGACTTTAGGTGGGAAGGGAGGAAATTTATGCTCTCTCTCTCTCTCTCTCTCTCTCTCTCTCTCTCTCTCTCTCTCTCTCTCTCTCTCTCTCTCCTTCGCTTTCGAAGTTTTGTTACTCGTTTTGAATAATGCCTGTTTAGTCTCTTCTCTCTCTCTCTCTCTCTCTCTGTTATTATCGAAGATATTTTCTTTTTGAATTATTCATCTTCAGTGTCATTCTCTCTCTCTCTCTCTCTCTCTCTCTCTCTCTCTCTCTCTCTCTCTCTCTCTCCGTTTATTATCGGAGATATTTTCTTTTTAACTTATTCATCTTCAGTATCCCATTTTATTTCTCCTCTCTTCTCCTCTTCCTCTCTCTCTCCTCTATTCTATCCTCTCTCTCTCTCTCTCTCTCTCTCTCTCTCTCTCTCTGCAAACTAATCTAAAAAGATCATTATTCTTTAACTAGATGCCAGCCAAGATCCCCATCTACTGTCGCAATTTTTCCCTTCCTTATTTTTGAGTCATTTCGGCCTGGCTTATGTTTACAGACCTGCCAGATGTCATTTGCCAATGTTTACCTTCTCCCCCTCAAGTCTCTCCAACCCCTTGTGGGCGAGGTTAGGTTTTAATTTGATTTCTTGGATGATTTACATAACTGTAGTTTGTGTAGACAGAATGGCCTGATTTTGGCCCTAATGGATTAGGGAATGTTTGTTTTGTTTGGCTTGATTTTAAATTCGCGTTTGTTTTGAATATTTTTTTATTGCTATTCGGTTGTTAGGATAAGTGTGGTGTATGTTTTATTATAAAGGAATAATATGGTGTGCTTTTAATTCATTTGTATCTGTTTGGTAATTTATTTATATATTTCTTCTTTTTTAATAAGTTGGGTCTCTTCTTTCCATATTCCCCTTTACCTCGTCTTACTTCTTCTTTAATGAACACCATAATATTCTTTGGAAGTTTGAATTTAAAGTCAGTGGCCCCTTTGGTGGGCTTGTTCCATATGAATAGGTTTCATTTAATGAATAATATAATACAGTAGTAGTAGTAGTATTGGTGTAAACTTTAGCACACTCATGATTACTGAGAGTAAGATATTTATTATGTCGTGTCCTTTTGTCCTTTTGTTTTGCTTGTATAAACATTGATATTTATTACCATGAAAATTGCTTGACTTGAAGATTAAAGCCTCTTAGTGATTCTGTAACGTCAAATTATAATCTTACTGATTTTATCACGTCAAATTACTATATAGTCTCTCTTGAAATTGGTTACGTCATATTCAAATCTCTTATTAATTCTGTTAGGTCACATTTTAAAACTATTAATTCAGTAGCGTCGATTTAAAATATGTTATTGATTTTGTTACGTCAAAAGTCTCTCCTCCTCCTCCTCCTTCTCCTCCTCCTCTTCCTCCTCCATTCTCCGCCTCCTCCTCCTCCTCCTCCCAGTTATGCAAGTGGGAGGGGTACAGGAAGGGAGGGAGGAAGGATAGAGCAGGTCGTGCTGGGGGGAGGAGGAGGAGGAGGAGGAGGAGGAGGCAGGTGTGTGACTTCCTTGTTAGTCTCTTAATAGCCCAGGGTGGAGCAATGGTGGTTAAGGGCGCGCTCCATCCAATGCTGCTCCCCAGCAAGGCGGAGCTGCTGTTGCTGTTATGAACCTTTTTGTGGGTTTGTGGAGGCACTCGGAGCTGTGCTAAATGTACCTATTTTTTCTCCTTTCGGTCGTATTTACTTAACGAACGTCAAAACTTGGAGAATCCGCTTTTGATTCAACGGGTCACGCCTTCTCTCTCTCGAATGTATGTTTGTGTTTCGACTTACGTGGATGTGTGCTATGATAAGCTTTGTTTTTTCTCTTTTTTTTTTAGGGTTTAAAGGGACAAAAAATGTGTTTTTCGTCCTTGTTTCAGGTTTAAAAGAGCTAAAAGAATTTTTTTTGTGGGGGGGGGGGGGTTCCTAAATAAGGTGATTTTGTTTTTAAGGAAGGGTTGTCAACACTAGAGATTTCCGCTGGTATTTGCGGCATTAGAAAGGTGAGTACTGTTTTGTTAGAACAACAGGCTTTAACTTTTTTTTTTATAATAAGCTCAGTTTTTATTTTTTATTTTTTATTTTTGCTTTTTTTCACATAGGGTCCTTTCCTTGGGAAGTTTGATATCGCCTTTTCTTGTGGTTTTTGGAGCAGTTCTAGTTATAAGGATAATGTATTCCCTGTTTTATTGTGCTGTATATAAATATATATTTTATATGTGGGATATGTTGTATCTCTTCAGCTCTAGTTTCCATCCATTATTTCTTGTCTAGTCTTCACTTAACATAGATAGGTTTCTGTCTACTTTTGTTATGCCTTTCAGTAACCTATTTACATTAAACGAAAACCAGACAAGAAATAATGGATGGAAACTAGAACTGAAGAGATACAACACATCTCATTGCGGGAAGTAATTCACATACAAGATATGACACTATATGGAATAAACTGCCACCAGAAGTTGTAAACAGCAACAGTGTGGAAGAGCTTAAAAGAAAGCTAGACAAAATCATTAGGACACTATGAACGAACAGTAAAACCTGCTCCTACAGATAAGTGAGCACATGATGTCTCCTCTTAGGATGGACTATAACGCGTCTTTTGAGACATCCTAATCCTTGTAACTTCTCTCTCTCTCTCTCTCTCTCTCTCTCTCTCTCTCTCTCTCTCTCTCTCTCTCTCTGCATCCCAGACCATCCAAACTGCATCCCAGACCATCCAAGATTGGAAGATGCAAAATATACCGGAAGATGTACTAGCAACTCTCTGGTAGACATTAGAGGTGCCTCACACTGAGGGACCTGGGGCAACCCGAACAAGATGTAAGGTCTGTAAGGTCTCTCTCTCTCTCTCTCTTTTATTCATTTTTCTCCCTCTCAGGTGGGAAGTTGTCGGTGTTTTTGACTGCTGTCCTTCTCCACTTTTTCCCACCCTTGCCTCTCTCTATCCCCTCTCTTTACGGTTTGTTTCACTCTGCCGTTTCATTTATTCATTGTTTTATCGCCGCTGTCACTTGCTTTTCTTTTTTTATATCCAATCCCATGCTTTGTCTGCTCTTTCTTATATATTCTTTTAATGTTTTTCTGCTCTTTCTTGAATATTCTTTTATTGTTTTTTCAGCTCTTCCTATATATTCTTTAATGTCTTTCTGCTCTTATATATTCTGTATTGTTTTTCTGCTTTTTCTTATATATTCTTTATGTTTTTATGCTCTGTTTCTCATATATTCTGTAATGTTTTTCTGCTTTTTCTTATATATTTTTTAATGTTTTTATGCTCTGTTCTTTCTTATGTATTCTGTAATGTTTTTCTGCTATCTTTTATATATTCTTTAATGTTTCTCTATCCTTTTTAGAGCAATATACTCTTTAATGTTTTTCTGCTCTTTTTTTATAGTATATTCTTTAATGTTTATCTGTTCTTTCTTATATATTCTTTAATGTTTTTCTGCTCTTATAGTATATTCTTTAATGTTTGTGTTCTTTCTTATATATTCTGTAATGTTTTTCTGCTATGTCTTATATATTCTTTATTGTTTTTCTGCTCCCTCATAGAGTAATATATTCTTTAATGTTTCTCTGCTCTTTCTTATAGTATATTCTTTTTTGTTTATCTGCTCTGTCTTATATATTCTTTAATGTTTTTCTTCTGTTACATATATTAACTTGAATGTTTTTCTGCTCTTTCTTATATATTCTGTAATGTTTTTATCACGTCATTTAATTTATTTTCTGAGGATGACAGCTAGTTTTGTGTACAAACGACTTTAATATTAAATTTCCATATTTACGATTAAATTGCCTTCTTATTTACTTTTAATTTCCTACTTATTAATTACTAAATCTCATACTTATATTTTATACACATTAGCTATATTTAGTCTTTGGGTCAAGTAAAAGTTTATCCAATATACATACTAACGTCCTGAGATATGTATTTTTGTTTTGTTTAATTATACACATGTATGAATTAAAGTTTGCAAGCTTTTGCTTAAGAGTTATGCAAGTTGGTGTAATTCTGTATGATTGAGTGTGTGCATTAGTATTAAATTTACAAAGTATTAGACTTACAAGCTGGTGTATGCTTGTATATCTTTACATATACGAGGGTTTTGTGGATCAGTAGGATACAAGCTGGAGTATATTTGCTTTGTAGCGTAGGAATGTATGAATTAGTGTATGAAAGACGTGCATCAATTGAATGGAAGTTGATGTATATTTACTTACTCAAATGTAGACGTGTATATACATACAAGTTTATGATATGCGTACATCTGTAGAGTCCAAGTAGTAGTATATTTACTTCTACAGGTTTAGAAGTATACAAGTTTGTGTATACGTGCATCATTGGGATACAAGTTGATATCTATTTTCTTTACATGTGTAGGAATACATATGTTTGTGCATGATGTGCGTATATCAGTGGGATGCAGGTGTAGACGCATATGAGTTTGTGTATGATATATGTGTTTCAGAAGGATACAAGTTCGTGTATATCTGCCTCTGCAAATATAGAAGTATACAAGTTTATGTAGACCATACACACATGAGTAAGAGGACGCAAGGCTGTGTATGATTATACAAGATGATTATGATCACCTGTCGTATACTTCCGGTCCTGTGTAACCCTTCTTTAGATTTTCCGGATGTCCGGTCCCCGGTCTCTCTCTCTCTCTCTCTCTCTCTCTCTCTCTCTCTCTCTACAATATTATGTTGTCTCTTGTCATTGAGGTAATTTTTCTTGTCAACCTAATTTCTGCTCTCTCTCTCTCTCTCTCTCTCTCTCTCTCTCTCTCTCTCTCTCTCTCTCTCGCTACTAACAAGTCTTTGAGACATCCTAATCCTTGTAACTCTCACTCTCTAAAATATTATGATATAAAATATATATAATAAAGTATATATATATATATATTATATATATATTATATTATATTATATATATATATTATTACTATATAATATATAATGTATATATATATATATATATATATATTTGTATGTATAAATATGTGTGTATCTATGTATTCATACAACTAAACATTATGTGTTTAGTTCATGTTAAAAATAACAATTCATTTATTAAGCCAATTACTGCATGTGTATATATTCAGTTCATTTACATTGTAAATTACTGCATTTGTGTATATTTTATGTAACGACATTTGTGATTGATAATACATTCCAAGCACAGACAGTCACGAATCGCATCATAAACATTCATGAAGTCAATACATGAAATACACACACACACACTGTGTATCAATTTTTATTTTCGGTTTCATATCTGTCCTGTGCAATATTCGATAAATGTATATTTACCTTGTCGTTTGCACATGGAGGTTTTTTTTTGTATATTTTTTGGGGGGAAACGTCCCGCTCAAAATAAGAAAAAAAAAATGTTCGTCCAGGTTTTCTTTCAAAAATGCTCCTGATTTTTTTTTTTTTTTTTTTTTTTTTTTTTTTTTTTTTGCCTGAAGGATTTTCTCTTTCCTTTTTCGAGTTTGAGAGTTTGTTGATTTTTGGAAAGCTGTTTTGCGAATATCGTATATAAAATGTTTTTACATTTCCATTAAATTTTCAGATAGGTTTAAATGAATAATAAGCAGTAAAACTCTCTCTCTCTCTCTCTCTCTCTCTCTCTCTCTCTCTCTCTCTCTCTCTCTCTCTCTCTCTCTCATAATTGTGACGAAAAGGCAAGATCGTCTTTTACCTCCTTCCTCTCTCTCTCTCTCTCTCTCTCTCTCTCTCTCTCTCTCACTCAAATTGTGACGAAAAGGCAAGATCGTCTTTTACCATCCTTCTCTCTCTCTCTCTCTCTCTCTCTCTCTCTCTCTCTCTCTCTCTCTCTCTCTCTCTCTCACAAAAATCGGAAGGTAAATTATGACCATCTTGTACCCGACGGGGATTATTTCATCTCTTCTTTTTTTTATATGTTTTGCGAGTTTGATTTCCAGCGGCCATCTGTCAGACTCACGATTATTTGCATAATTCGCGAATCTGCCGAACAGTTCGCAAAATTGAAAAAACGCCCCTTGGGAAAATAAAATTCCAAATACCCGAGGCATGGATTGATGTATAATGGATCCGTGTATGTGTTTTGCCCATTTGTTTTAATTCGGATACATACATCACACACACACACACACACGAACACACAAAAACAAAGGCTTGTTCATTAGCCTCTGCTTTTGTTATGATTTGCAGTCCGTTTGCACGATTGCCTTTGTTAGCAGAAGGGCTTTTGGGGCTAATTTTCTTTTGATGTCTATTTTTTGTATATTTTCCTTTATAGGTCAGTGTGTATTTTTAGCATTATTTTTCCCGTATTTTCAGTGGGTTCGTTCGGTGGGCGTTGTCTTTGATGTATATTTGGTTTAGTATGTAAATGTTTCCAGTTCTTAGTATATTTTTCCGGTTATTATTATATTTTTCCGGTTATTAGAATATTTTCCCGGATTTTAGTATATTTTTTCAGTTCTTGGTATATGTTCCTGCTTTGTATATTTTTCCAGTTCTTGTTAAATATAACGCTCTAAATATATTTTTCCACTTATTATATTTCAGGTTCTTAGTATATTTTCCCAGTCCTTTTTATATTTCAGGTATTTAGGACAGTTTACCAGTTCTGAGTATATTTTCCAGTTATTACTATATTTTTCCCGGTTTCCTAGCATATCTTTCAACCCTCTGAGTATATTTTCCAGTTCTTAATATAATTTTCAGGCTCTTAGTATATTTTTTCTGGTTTTTAGTGTATTTTTCTGGTTCTTAGTATATTTCCGGTTTTGATATATTTTTCCGGTTCTTAGTAGTTTTTCCCAGTTCTTAGTGTATATTTTTCAGGTTTTAAATATATGTTTCCTTTTCGTAGTATATTTTTCCTCTTTTTAGAATACTTTTTCTAGTTCTTGGTATACTTTTCCATCTCTTAGTATATTTTTCCATCTTGTAGTATATTTTTTCCATCTTGTGTATATTTTTCCATCTCTTAGTATATTTCTCCATCTTGTAGTATATTTTTTCCATCTTGTAGTATATTTTTTCCATCTTGTGTATATTTTTCCATCTCTATATTTTTCCATCTTGTGTATATTTTTCCATCTTGTAGTATATTTTTCCATCTCTTTGTATATTTTCCCATCTTTTAGTATATTTTTCCAGACTCCAATTCATCAAGTTTGGCAATCTTGCTCAAGTTTGCTTTGATGTTTTGTTGCCTGTTCTCCGGATATTAAATTTGACAGCTCGCGTTGTTTCATCATTTCGCTTTGATGTTGTTTCGTTCCCTTTCGTCTGTCGTTGTGAAAGAGCTCATTTTTATCGGCATTGGTTTGTTTTCGTTATTTGCATTATATGTATTTATTTATTTATTTTTTATTTATTTTTGTACTTCTTTAATAAAGGTTTGATGTTTTTCGTTAGTAGCTTTTTTTTCATTAGTTTTTTTTTTTGCGTTGTAGTTAGTTATTATATATATATATATATAGTATATCTATATATATATATATAAGAATATTATATATATATAATACAGTATTATAATATATGTATATATATAATATATATATATAGATATATATATATAATATATATATATATAATATATATATAAAACTTTGAACCTAATTTATCCTTGCCTTTATTTCCTTGCTGTGTTTCGTTATATTCACCTAAGTTTTATATATTTTCATTGCAAACATACTTCAGTTTTGTGTACAGAGATATGTGAACGAACGTATATTATTTGAATTATATTTGACATTAGTAAGATTTGGGTATTTTATTGTAGATGCCTTAGATATGAGGATATCTAATTATTCAAGGGTCACGAAGAATATTTATGATACAAAAATTTTTTTAAAAATGTATGATACAAAAAATAGTATTCATTGTGTTCGTGTGTGCGTATGTGTGCTTAAAAGATACACACACTAGGAGAAAGTGTATTTTAGTGTTCTTGTTTAAGATGCCCTATTCACAGAGAACTGGAATACATATTGTAGATGCCTTTCATGTGATGATATTTTTAATATTCATGGATTTCCAAGAACATTTAATATAAAAAATTGATGATATCCTTTTGTTTTGTGTTTTTAAAAGAGCTACAGGAACTCTTGAGGAACACGAGTTTAATTTAAACGTATTTAGATTCAATAATTATCGAGAAAGCTAATGTCATTTTCTTTCTTTCCAGGTGAGTTGCCTCTCCTCTTTTGGGATGTGTTGATGGCATTCCGATTAATATTTCGGGCACGTGGGCACAAGGTGAGTGGGGTATTTGTATGTCCGTGTTCCAGGAATTTGAATGAGTGGAAAGGATGTTGGTGTTGTTTTAAGGTACTGTTATAGTAGTTGTTGTTAATTATTTTCCAGTCCAGGTGAATACGGTAAAGGATATGGGAAATTAGGGTCTAACCTTAGAGAAGCTATTTGTAATTTCTGTCAATTTTATGACTGAGAATATTATATGTATTAATTTTTTTGTTTTGTTTTTGTATTATTCTTTGAGTACTTGGCATGAAATGATACTTCTCTCTCTCTCTCTCTCTCTCCCGGACGATTCTCTCTCATCTCCTCTTCTCTCTCTCTCTCTCTCTCTCTCTCTCTCCTGTATCATATACCGAATCCGAATGCGTGCCGAAATACCACTCATTTGATTTTAGGGAATTAAGAGTTTTAATTGTATTCAGAGACTTGTATCTCTCTCTCTCTCTCTCTCTCTCTCTCTCTCTCTCTCTCTCTCTCTCTCTCTCTGCATCATCACCTGGTGATATCTGGTTAAAGCAGAAACCATTACCTGGGTCGCCGAATTGAAATCGGTCTCCCGTTGTTGACTCATGTGCAAATATCGAGGAGGAGGAGGGGGACCGGTTTGAATGGAATACCTAACCGGCCCCCTCCCCCTCCCCCTAACTCCCCCCTAACCTCCTACCTGGCTCTTTCCTTCTTCTTTCCTTCCTTCCTGTCTGCATCTCCTTACTCTCGAGTTCCTGCAGGTCTTCAATTCCTCTTCCTCTTCCGTCGTCTTATTCTTTCCTTCTCTCGTTCCTGCCGTCTTGAGAGATATCCGGAACTGTATTTACAAAGTCAGTTCTTGGCCCTCCCCCCCCTCCCTCCCTCCCTCCCTCCCACCTCTACTACTCCCTTACATCCCCTACCTTCGCCCCTTCCCCACCCCTTCCCCTCTTCGTTCCGGATCGGCTGATTGCAAAGAGCGACTTGCTGAATCATGTGAGCTGTGGCAATCGCCTTGCAATATTTGATTCTTCTGCTTTTGGCTGGACCGTCCTGGCGAGGAGAAGAGAAGAAAGAAGAAGAAGAGCAAGAAGAAGAAAGAAGAAGAAGAAGAGACTACTACTCGCTT
Source organism: Macrobrachium nipponense (assembly GCF_015104395.2). NCBI lineage: Eukaryota > Metazoa > Arthropoda > Malacostraca > Decapoda > Palaemonidae > Macrobrachium > Macrobrachium nipponense. Next base: position 473,463 of record NC_087215.1, on the reverse strand, counting down.
TTTGTGTGTAATGTATTCCCTGGGTGGTATAGGAAATCAGCGCGACTAATTAATAAAGCGCTTGAGTCTTTCTGGACTTGGATAATCGCCTTGGTGTAATTGTGATCAGATTTGCTTATTGACTGTTAGTACATCCGGAGTATTATATTATTATTATTCATTATATTATTATTATTATTATTATTATTATTATTATTATTATAAATAAATGTGTGTCTCCTCACCTGGATGACAATGACCAGGATCGAAGTAATAATCCATATAATGAATAATAATAATAATAATAATAATAATAAAAGAATAATAATAATAATAATAATAATAATATTAAATAATTATTATTATTATTATTATTAGTATTATTATGAATTAATTATTAATTAATATTATTAATTATTATTATTATTATTATTATTATTATTATTATTATTATTATTATTATTATTATTATTATAATTATTATATTATATTATTATTTTTTTAGTTATTATTATTTTATTATTTTGTTTTTTTTTTTTTTTTTTTTTTTTTTTTTTTTTTTTTTCTTTTTTTTTTTTTTTTTTTTTTTTTTTGCTTTATCACAGTCCTCCAATTCGATGGGTGGTATTTATGTGGGTGGGGTTCCGGGTTGCATCCTGCCTCCTTAGGAGTCCATCACTCTTCTTACATGTGTGCCGTTTCTAGGATCACACTCTTCTGCATGAGTCCTGGAGCTACTTCAGCCTCTAGTTTTTCTAGATTCCTTTTCAGGGATTTTGGGATCGTGCCTAGCGCTCCTATGATTATGGGTACGATTTCCACTGGCATATCCCATATCCTTCTTATTTTCTATTTTTCAGATCTTGATACTTATCCAATTTTTCCCTCTCTTCTCTTCAACTCTGGTGTCCCATGGTATTGCGACATCAATGAGTGATACTTTCTTCTTGACCTTGTCAATCAACGTCACGTCTGGTCTGTTTTGCACGTATCACCCTATCCGTTCTGATACATAGTCCAGAGGATCTTTGCCTGATCGTTTTCTATCACTCCTTCAGGTTGGTGCTCGTACCACTTATTACTGCAAGGTAGCTGATGTTTCTTGCACAGGCTCCAGTGGAGGGCTTTTGCTACTGAATCATGCCTCTTTTTGTACTGGTTCTGTGCAAGTGCCGGGCATTCACTTGCTATGTGGTTTATGGTTTCACTTTTCGTATTGCACTTCCTACATATTGGGAGAGATGTTATTTCCGTCTATCGTACTTTGAACATATCTGGTTCTTAGGGCCTGATCTGTGCCGCTGTTATCATTCCTTCAGTTTCCTTCTTTAGCTCTCCCCTCTGTAGCCATTGCCAATTGTCATCGCTGGCTAGTTCTTTAGTCTGTCTCATGTATTGTCCGTGCATTGGTTTGTTGTGCCAGTCCTCTGTTCTTTCTGTCTTTCTCCTGTCTCTGTATATTTCTTGGGTCTTCGTCTGCTTTTATTAGTCCTTCTTCCATGCACTCTTTAGCCACTCGTCTTCACTGGTTTTCAGATATTGCCCCAGTGCTCTGTTTTCGATGTTGACGCAGTCCTCTATACTTAGTAGTCCTCTCCCTCCTTCCTTTCGTGTTATGTATAGTCTGTCCGTATTTGCTCTTGGGTAGTACGTGCTTTGTGTATTGTCCATATGTTTTCCTGGTTTTCTGATCTATGCTGCGGAGTTCTGCCTTCGTCCATTCGACTATTCCTGCGCTGTATCTGATTACTGGCACTGCCCCATTGTGTTTATGGCTTTTATCATATTTCCGCGTTGAGTTTTGACTTGAGTATCGCCTTGAGTCTGCATATATTCTTTCCTGATCGTGTCCTTCATCTCTTGGTGTTTTTTATATCTCCTCCTTCCATTATTCCCAGGTATTTGTATCCTGTCTCATCTATGTGTTTGATGTTGTTCCCATCTGGTAGCTTTATCCCTTCAGTTCTCGTTACTTTGCCTTTTTGTATGTTGACTAAGGCGCATTTTCATTTCCAAACTCCATCCTGATGTCCTCAGATACAATCCTTACAGTCTGGATTAGGGTATCTATTTCCTTGATGCTCTTACCCATACAGCTTGATGTCGTCCATGAACATCAAGATGGTTGATTCTGTTGCCTTCTTTTCTTGAGTTGGTACCCGACATCCATCTTCTGTAGTACTTTTGTCATGGGAATCATGGCTACTACGAAGAGTAGTGGGGACAGTGAGTCGCCCTGAAGATCCCTCTCCTGATATTAACCTCTGCTAGTCTTATTCCAGAGCTTGTAAGGATTGTATTCCAGTTGCGCATTGTATTTTGAGGAAGCTGATGGTATATTATTATTATTATTATTATTATTATTATTATTATTATTATTATTATTATTGTTATTATTATTATTATTATACTGTTGAGTAAAATGGAAGATTTCAGCTGAATTCTTACATTTTATTCAACAGTATTTTTTTGAAAAGGGCCTTCTTCCAAGATATATTATCATCA
>NC_087215.1:465874-470479 GCF_015104395.2 Macrobrachium nipponense | reverse complement strand
TAGCTAATCGTACATTAATTATTATGATTTTATCACAAATAAATGACTCAAGATTTTTACCATTTTTATAAGCCTAGATAATCCTACATTAATTATTATGATGTTATCACAAATAAATTACTCAAAATTTCTGCCAACCAGTGACTGTCAATTCTTGGCACTCAATTTTTTATATATATAACTAATTATCCACACGACGTAAATGCACAGCTACATAACATCACCACCTTATCTACATCCGTCAGAAAAAATGAATTTGAAAAAAAAAAACCTTATTTACATCCGTCAGAAAATATACATTTGAAAAAAAAATCTCCTTATTTACATCCGTCAGAAAATATATATTGAAAAAAAAAAACATTATTTACATCAGTCAAAAAACTTAAATTTGAAAAAAAAAAAAAAAAAACATAACCTTATTTACATCCGTCAGAAAATATAAATTTAAAAAAAAAACACCTTATTAACATCCGTCAGAAAAATATACATTTAAAAAAAAAAAAAACTTATTTACATCCGTCAGAAAATATAAATTTGAAAAAAAAACATCACCTTATTTACATCCGTCAGGGAAAAGTGAAATGCAGCTTTTCCCAGGAAAGAAACTTGGTGGGTGGCATAAACGGGACAGTTACCTGTGAGATGTTTTACGGTAATACTCCAGCGACACTTACAATACTCGGAAAACGTTTGAGAATGAACATTTACAGCTATATTTATCTCCGGCATTGCGGTATAAAACCGTACAGGGGAAAATAGTCACGTTTCTGAAGATTTAGTAAATATGCGTTTTTTCTTTATGCTTGGGTTAAATTTAACTTCTTTGAAGAATATAGCCCGCTTTTTAAGTTTTTTTTTTTTTTTTTGTATGCTATGTGGTATTATTACTACTGAACAAAAGGTAAACTTCTCTTCATATTATTATTATTATTATTATTATTATTATATTATTATTATTATTATTATTATTATTATTATTATTATTCGTAAAACATTCATATGAGTCACTAAAATAGCGAAGAAATCCACAATAGTGTAAGAGTATAATTGTGAAATTCTTCTTCATTATTATTATTATTATTATTATTATTATTATTATTATTATTATTATTATTATTATTATTATTATTATTATTATTCAAAAGATGAACCCTACTCATGTGGAACAAGCCACAGTAGCCACTGACTTGAAATTCAAGCTTCCAAAGAATATTATATTGCTCATTTGAAATCAATAACAGAGAGTGACAGGAATTACAGAGAGAAAAGTTATCAGAAAATAAAATAAAAACTACCAAAGTAATAAATCAAATAAGAAAAAAATATGCATCCTTATACACATACATACATACATACAACACACTAAGGCTACATATTGGTTTAAAAGGAGATTATATCTGGAATCTGTGTCACCTTGAACTCCAGTGATCCGCTTTGATTTTCATAGTTTTATTTTCCCATGAGGAAAATCAAACTACTAAAACCAATACTGATCGCCTTATACAAACCAAAAGAGGCTTAATCCAAGAAGGATTACTCACTTTCAATAATTACCTTCCTACCGTAAAAAAAAAAATAACAAAAGCTTTGTAGTTTCCCGTCCAGTATCCACACTGATAGGAACGAAAGACAAATCAATGTAATCCTGACAAGGATTACAGAGGATTTTCCAATTTTTCCAAAAGGCCGAGGACAACGAAGAATAAATCCCCACTTTAAGATAGGACAGAGCCAAGATTAACCCGAGACAGAACCTGATTATACGCATCCATACCAACGTCAGTATTAATAAAGATAATATAATTTCTCATAAAATATCTAGCAATGTTTAAAAAAATGGTTCATTTACTTTTCAATTTAATAATGATAAGTCTACGGGGATTTGACACCGTCGTCCAACCCGGGGTTAGCCTCTCTCACTTTTAGATGTAGGAGCCCTTGCCCCCAGTTGGGGCATAAAAAAAAATCATTACTGGAAGATACTACGTACCGTCCCTGGGATAAAGAGTTTGTCTCGACCCCCGGACAATACCATGATTCTATAATATTATAAGTTCACTTCGAAAAGGAATAATGGGTTCAAAGAAAATAATAAGTGATACACTAAAACACAACAGATTTCTCAATGTATTCAGTCTATTTTTTTAAAGATTAGTTTTACCAGACTACTAAGTTAAAAAGAGCTTTCTAGAGCTGGCCCAAAGGATTAGTCAGCAATTTTATATCTAAATATTTTTTATCATAAATTGAATTTTATTTATTAGGTTGTCGTGTTGTAAATTTTTTTTTAGAATAGTTTCAAAAGAAATTCGTTATTTTCCACTACAATTCCTTTCATTGCGTGGTTTTTAAAATATGCTAAACCATTCGTCAAGTTTAAGTTAATTCACAAGGTTAAATTCAGTAGCTTTGAACAATCCGGCCTATGAGAATGAGACGTGTTAGAAAAATATCTGTACAAAAAAAAATACATCTATATTACCTAAAAATGAAATATATGAAATTTTAATTCACTCACCAAGAACGTCACTTTATGTAGACACTTTTAATGTATGCCATACTAACCTGCAAAGAGAGAAATAAATATTAGCAAAGGAAACATTACATGACGATTACGTATGCCTTCCATTCACCTTCAGAATAAAATTGCTAGTATTATATTGCATAACAATATAGGGAGTCAACGTCATTAACCTGTATCAACTTTGTCGTTTATTTTGTAAAACAATTAAAAGGCCCGACTGCTGCTGAAAGAAACTGTCTGGCAAGTAAAGACTAAAATATAATAATAATAATAATAATAATAATAATAATAATAATAATAATTAATAATAATAATAATAATAATCAATAATAATAATAATCAATAATACAGTATTATTAATGATACTAGTTGCATAAGCATTCAGGCTGTGAATATCAACTAAACAAACGAAAAAAACATCCAGCCATTCAGGACCAAAAAAGTACACAAACACAGAAATACTTAACAGAGAGAGAGAGAGAGAGAGAGAGGAGAGAGAGAGAGAGAGAGAGAGATACTTTTACCTTAATCTAACAGTGCTCTTTGAAGTTTAAAAAGGCCCACAAAAACGCTGTTGACACGACAAAACCACACATTACGATTAACGAACTTCCGCCATCTGGAATTCACCGGTGACAAGGATTCAGAAGTTTCTTAATCGAAATATACGGTTATGTCATGTCAATAGTGATTTTATGGGTTTTTTTTTTTTTCCTTTTTTTTTTAACTTCTAAAGACACTGTGAGATTAAAGTAAGGGGCTCTCTCTCTCTCTCTCTCTCTCTCTCTCTCTCTCTCTCTCTCTCTCTCTCTCTCTCTCTCTCTCTCTCTCTATATATATATATATATATATATATATATATATATATATATATATATATATATATATATATATATATATATATATATATATATATTATATTATTATATATATATATATATATATATATCGTAGATGTAACCAACCAATGTATCATACAAATTATAAACATCGCTGTTAATACACTTGATACCCTGTGTGTATGTATACACACACACACAATATGAACGATAACAAGAGCCAGCTATAACGACCCAAAAATACCACGGAAAATGAGGCATCGCCTCTGTCTTATCTGGGCATTATTCATCCTTCCCTCATCTTTTCCTCTGGGGTTCCCAGGAGGAGAAAGATGACAACGGTGATATGCTAATACCGGCTAATCCACTTCTCATCTGGCGAATAATAATGTCCTCCGGGGTTGCCTGCCTGCTTTTGTGTCTTGTAGGGACGAGATGCGATCGGCGGGTAGCTTGTATCATATCTATATATATATATATATATATATATATATATATATATATATATATATATCTATATATATAACGTTCAACTACCACTAATAACTCGTTGACTTGTCCACAACTTGTTCGAGATATGTGTGTGCAACAAGTTGCCAACGTGCGTCTACGAAATGTCTCAATATAGTGTGGACGTACCTTAATTGATTAAGCTTCACTGCTGATAGCATATATTATCACAAAACAAAACCTCTATTTCTTGGTAATTGGTTTAACTAGAAACTATGATTACAACTACCAGTATGTCGTTGACGTGTCTTCAACTTGTTTGTGACGTGCGCGCACAAATAGGAAACATGTGTTTATTAACCGCAATGCTAAACAGCTTCAAAGACGTATTACCACAAAACCTAACCTCAATTTCCTGGTACATTGTGGTATACGGTTCATTTACGTAATATTTCACGCACAGAGAAATTGAATAATAACCTTTATGCTCATTACAATTCACATTTATCCCTTAAGATCGATTATCGGTATAAAGTCATAATTACCGATGACCAATTTCCGTCTGTTATGGTTTCCTGAATGTACATAAGAACCTTATCGACGTTTCGTGAAGTTGGGTTAATATTGAGTTTGTGAGAGATTGCAAAAAATATTAACGAATTGGTCGTACGAAGTTATGCTTCAAAACACGAACCGAATAAATATGAAATGGTTGAATGATTTCAGTATAAGGGTTATAATACATTCCCGATCTTTTTCACTGCGTTGAAATACAGCTGAATTTTCAGCCTA
>NC_087215.1:460874-463374 GCF_015104395.2 Macrobrachium nipponense | reverse complement strand
TATATTTCATTTAAATTTTTTTTTTTCTTGGAAAAAAGATCCCTTCAAATATCTTAGAAAAAAATTTTCATTTCTCGGGAAAAAAAAAAACACCCTTAAAATTGGTCATAAAACATCTCACTTGAATCCCGACTCACACCACCGACTGCCGCCTCTCTCTCTCTCTCTCTCATTCTCTCTCCATCATTTCGACGCCCTAATTTCCCAATTGTCGGAAGGAGGGCGGGCGAAGAAAGCCCCCGAATAATGATTATGATAATCGTGCAATTATCAAATGCAGTTGGCCGTTCACACCTCGTAATTGGCCCTAATTGGAGTCCGTCACAAGTCATCGGGTTCTCTCCTGGAGGACCGTTAAAAACATGGTTTTTGCGAAAGGGAGGTACGTTAAAAACATTTGTTTTGGGAAAAAAAGGAGGTACGTTAAAAGCATTTGTTTTTGAAAAGGGGAGATACGTTAAAAACATTTCATTTGAAAAAAAAAAAAAAAAAAAAAAAAAGAGGTTTAAAAACTTTGTTTTGAAAAAAGGAGGTCGGTTAAAAAAATTTCTTTTGCAAAAAAGAAGTCGGTTAAAAACATTTCTTTTGGCAAAAAGGACCGAGAGAGAGAGAGAGAGAGAGAGAGAGAGAGAGAGAGAGAGAGAGAGAGAGAGAGAGAGAGAGAGAGTAATTTGTTCTATAAATCTTAATCATATTCTTTCTGTAATATTATTTCTTTTAATAACATCAGGTTATTAATGTTTGTTTATCATAACTAATGCTTTTATATATTTATATACAAAATTCCTTCAATAAAAAGAGCAGAGAGAGATCCCATTTGCAACTGACACCAAAAGTTATTACATTAGTCATTCATAATATTGTGACTACAACCACCCTCTGAATCTAAGCCCGTCCAAAACACTCCAACACATAAAATGAAGACCTTGTATCGTCGCCAACTGAGAACAGCTTAAAATTCGGTATCAGTCTCACCTTGAGTAATTTCTTAGTCTCGGTAAAAATAGCTATTTCATAGACGAAGTCAGAAATGACATTCAAACGTATTTTTTTCTTTATTATTGGTAATCTTAAAAATAACAGTACTTTACAAAACCGAAAGTGGTTGTACGTCCCTGTGAGTGTTTCATTTTCCCAAAGTTCTACGTCTTTTGAGAAAAACTACACAAATAGCAACATGAAGCTAGATATAAACACCCTTCCTTCTTCCTAGTATATTAGTGGACAAACCACGCATGCGCCAACGCAGAAAGGATATTTAATCATTAATTATATATATATATATATATATATATATATATATATATATATATATATATATATATATATATATATATATAATATATATATATATATAAAAAAGAGGTGTCCAATGAGACGACAGTCATATAAACGAGTTTTATTAAGAAAAGTTTCATTTTGCCACCAACACATCATCAGTCTGCAATTGAAATTCACAATTAAACTTAAAAATTACAATAATTAAATAAAACTTAAATATTACAATAAAAAAATTAAAATATACTCAGAACGTTCTGAGTATATCTTAATTTTATTGTAATTTTTAATTTTTAAGTTTATTTTAATTGTGAATTTCAATTGCAGACTGATGATGTGTTGGTGACAACATGAAACGTTTCTTAATAAAAACGCGTTTTATATGACTGTCTTCTGATTGAACACCTCATCCTTTATATTTTATGGTTTTTCTGATGTTGATATATAATATTATAATATATATATAGTAATCTATATATAATATATATATTATATATATATAACATATACATAGATACACACACATGTATATATATACATACATATATATATATATATATATATATATATATATATATATAGAATGTTTACACATAGCAGGTAAAATGATGTATACCATTCACGTTTTCCCAACCGACTCACAAGACGTAAACACAAACACAAACTCCAAAAAAAAGCAGCAGCACTTCAATTCCAGAGACCATTACGTCCCTTAACCAGCTAAACAAGACGCAAAGCTCCCATCTCCTGGTCGTATACTAAAATCCCCCCCCCCCCCCTCCCCCCCGCCAACAATCCTCTCACTCCCAGGAGGAAAATAGGACAAAGGAACTGGCATAGGACTCCTAAAACATCCCATTACACAAGTAGTTGGATACACAAGTCCCCTGGTATCCTGCCCTGAGGTTCCTAGACAAACAGTGAATGTGAATGATATCCTATCTTGAGGTCCTTTATTAAGTAGGATCTCGAAGGGATCTTCTTGTAGCCGCTACGTAAGGCGCAGCCTGTCTCCCTCCACCGTATATTCTCTCTCTCTCTCTCTCTCTCCTCTCTCTCTCTCTCAGCCAAATGCAAATGTAATAACATAAATGCCCTCTTAAATTCTCGAATTATTATGTACACTGAATATACAGGGCTCTTTTCATGTTGGGATACAGGTCTTTATTGAAGACTATAGTCATTCTTACGCCAGAACAAAAGTACCTTCAAGTAGTAAAAA
>NC_087215.1:425874-453374 GCF_015104395.2 Macrobrachium nipponense | reverse complement strand
GAGAAATACATACACAAGAGAGAGAGAGAGAGAGAGAGAGAGAGAGAGAGAGAGAGAGAAAGAATGCATTTGCCTTGGTTATTCCATCTCCAGTAATCAAACAAAGGTTCATATTTCTCCTATAGATAGAGAGACACTCGGTGCATCCAACTAGGATCCTGGAGCAACAAAGGCAAGAGAGAGAGAGAGAGAGAGAGAGGAGAGAGAGAGAGAGAGAGAGAGAGAGAGAGAGTTGCACGCCACAAGAAATTGAGCCAATAAAATCAGCTGCGGATTCGCTCATCTCTCACCACTACTGCTTCTGCTTCTGCTTCTCCTGCTCTTTCTCCTGCTGATGAAGATGCTGCTGTTGCTGCTGGTGCTGACGACGCGCTGTTTATCCGGCTGCCTGCCTGCTTGCTTGCTTGCTTGCACGCACAGGGAAGCAATTCTGACGAAAGTGTGTTTGATTGCTTGCACGTTCGTGCACGTGTGCGGTGCCCCCCCCCCCCGCTTGATATTTTCGTTCAACCGAATTGTTTTCTTTCCCGACAACCATCACACACCCCCCCCCCGCCCCTCCCCCCTAGAAGAAACCCATTCTAGAAAGAGAGAGAGAGAGAGAGAGAGAGAGATATGGCTTTACACTACTTTCGGTCACTGAGCTCAACAATTTCGTGCATGACACCATTCACACTTAGAGAGAGAGAGAGGAGAGAGAGAGAGAGAGAGAGAGAGAGAGAGAGAGAGAGCATTCAGTTTCTACCTCTCTCCGTCCCCTATCCTTCGTCATATCTCCCCAATGGGCATGGCATTTCCCAGGGCACGTGCGCCCCGAAAAGGCAGATAGGGCCACTTGAAATTCGTTTAGGAACGCATTCAAGCTTCCACATCATAAACAAAGTCACGACGGTATTCCGAGCCAGCAGATATTTCGTGGTTCCTTATTTGACAGTACTATCGCGCACCTGCAGTTTGTAACGTAGTCAGTCACATGAGCAAGAGGTTTGAAAAGAATTGTCAAAATCTTTAAATAAGTTCACGGAGGGGTTATACATGGTTATAGACGGTAAAATATTGCTTTATTGCATTACAGGAGTTAAACTTGACTGAAAGCTGTGAAATCAAGTAATATATATACATATATATACATACATACATACATAAATACATACATACATACATACAAAACAAGAGGAAGAGAGAGTGGGGTGGGGAAAGGAACATCTTCCTTAGACGCTAAAATAAAACATAATAAAATGACTAGTTAAACATAATATACTTCCATCTCATTCACACTTGTATTTACTTCCATCCAATGATTTATTCCGTTAAAACCACAAGGGCATTTTAATTTTAAAAAATTTCCATCTCGGCAATACCTGCTTAAACCAACAACAATAATAAGTAAAGGATGCCCCGAAATTTTTTCTCCGCCAGCCGTGCCAGACGCAAGATCATGGCCAACTTTAACCATAAATAAAATATAAAAAAAAACTACCGAGGCTAGAAGGCTGCAATTTGGTATGTTTGATGACTGGAGGGTGGATGATCAACATAAGAATTTACAACCTTCTAGCCTCAGTACTTTTTAAGATTTGAGGGCAGTCAGCAAAAGTGCGGACGGACAGACAACATAGCCATCTCAGCTTTCTTTGACGGAAAACTGAAAAGGTATAAATCGGTCAACCACTGTATACCCTGATACCTTTAAAAGCCACCTTTCTTCCATCCCATGAGGTATTATTTCATCCAGACCACGAGAGATATCAGCAGCTTCCATCAGGGATTCCATCCCATACGTCAACATACGAAGCGTCATTTGATCCGGATGGGCAGAGAAAAAAGAAAAATCCGGATCTTCGACAGAGGAAACGGATTATCGTCTGCAGTTTCCATTACCTACGTTAAGTAAAGATACGTATAAGTGAATTAGCGTTGGTTTTCACAGAGGATGTGCATTAAAAGTGACGCTTTATTTATATCTACCTTCAGGTTCCTGCAGTCTACAGTAATGTGTGTCGCAAACAAGTCGAGGATTTATCACATACATATCACAAAACGGGTTGACAACAAGTCAACAACCTTTACCAGAAGGACGAATCTTAGACAAATCTAGATAACTTTTTGAAACACTGGTTAAGACTAAGTATATCTTCGTTTTACCAGAACACTGAGCTGATTGACAGCTCTTTCTTAGGGCTAACCCGAACGATTAGATATTTTTACGTGGCTAGGAACCAATTGGTCTCACCTAGCAACGGGACCTACAGCTTATTGTGGGATCCGAACCACATTATACTGAGAAATGAATTTCTATCCGCAGAAATAAATGCCTCTGATTCCGCGTTGGCCGAGCCAAGAATCGAACTTCGGACCACCGGATTGGTAGCCGAGCGTGAAAACCACTCGTCCCACGAAAAACTAAGACTATTAATAGGTCGCATATTTGTATCTAACTTGTTTGTGATGTGCGTGATAAGTTGCCAACAAATGGATTATCCTCTGTTGCCATGATTCCATACGTTAAGTAAAGATTAAGTGACTTAGCGTTGGTATTCATAGGAGGCGTGCATTAAAAAGTGACTTTTCATTTGCCTGTAGGCGCCTCGCCACATTAGAAAAATATGTCATCAACAAGTCGAAAACTTATCACATATATGTTACCAATATGTTGACAACACGTCAACGACCTTAAGGGCAAAACGAATCTTTGGCAAGTGATGGATAATTGTTTGAAGTACAGTTAGGACTACTAATGAAGTCGCATACTTGTATGCAACTTGTTTGTAATGACTTGCCAGTGTTCATGGTATATTTTACGACAAACTCAATAGTTTTGCATCAGTCCTCCCCCACCCCTACAGCACTGAGGGAGGGGAGGGGAGGGGGCTGGCTTTGGCCCCTATTGTGTTTGCAGCTGTCTCTGAATGTCTCAGCCGTCTTGCAGAATTGACCAGGCTATCAGAGCTCCCACTTTTAACAGAGAACATTTCCTAATTAGCATTTACATGATTAAGTCTGCTATATCTATACGTAGTGACTCTGCTCGTCATTTATGCTGATGGAAAGTACTGAAGGTTATAGATGTAGATATACATGGCATTTGGCATGGATAAGAAGGCATTATGCCCATCGGAAAAATATACATGGGACGAGACGTATAATCAGTGAATCAACACCTTTGCCTAAACAAAACACATCACGATCACCACTACCCAAAAAGGAGTTACCTTAAACATTTATTGATGCACCAGTATGTGCAGAATCAAACGGCTTACGTGAATATTTATGTGCTAAAGCAGGTGCAACTCTCACGAACACACAGCACCTCATAAACATTTTTGCTGTCATGCTAAAGGTACTTATCGTAGAGAGCAGAGAATATTGACGAATGTTTACAGGAAAAGCATCTCGGTGAGATAGAAAGGAGTTAGGAGTCAGGTTTTATCCCTTCAGTGAAAGAGGAGAGGAGGGGAAATGATTATCTGAGGAGGAGGAGGAGGAACGGGTAAAGGCAGGGCGCTCCTCAGACTCTCTCTCTCTCTCTCTCTCTCTCTCTCTCTCTCTCTCTCTCTCTCTCTGCTACAGGACGAACGGATTCCTCGACCGTAATTAGGTCTGGCAATGCCACTGAGCTTCCTTTTGGCCTCCTCCGGAATAGGAGGAGGAGGAGGAGGAGGAGGAGGAGGAGAATTTGCACACACAAAATGACCAAAAAAAACCAGCTGGCATCCGAGCTAATCTTAAAGAGGGAATTGTATATTCTATTTATCTTTTTTTTTTTTTTTAAAAAGGTCTGGTTGCCGATGGAAACTACTTGGCAGTAATAGGGAAATGTGCCGATATTACATAATACAAAAAACGAAAATGAAGCTATTACATATATTGAAATAAAATATACGAATTTAAAGAATTAGGGTCTTCTCAACACCCAACAAACTTAAAACTGATATCCACTGCTTTGAGAGAGAGAGAGAGAGAGAGAGAGAGAGAGAGAGAGAGAGAGAGAGAGAGAGAGAGTGTATGTGCGCGTATGTTTACACACGCTAGGATCACATATCAAACTGATCACAAAAACAACGAGAGAGAGAGAGAGAGAGAGAGAGAGAGAGAGAGAGAGAGAGAGAGTTCATATACCACAAGACCGAAATGAAAACCAAACAGCTGAGATGGATTACGTCAAACATTGCAATGGAAGAGAGTAATTAAATACCAAAATAAGATGGACGAAGAGACGACAATGAAGCCTCCTTATTTATCACTAGCTTGACGCTGCTCTCATTTACACTTGAGTAGAGAGAAGAGAGGAGAGAGAGAGAATGTTGGGATTTGCTATGTTAGAGATAACTTACTCTGCACGTTTTTTTTAATTCAGAGAGAGAGAGAGAGAGAGAGAGAGAGAGAGAAATATCCTATAGGATCACCTTACATCCCAGGACCAGTTATGAGGCCACACGTCCGTAGCATCCTAGACTCGGAGACCCGTCCTAATATTAGCTCTGTCCGGGACTCTGACAACAGTGTTGATTTAATTTCCACCAATTGGCTTTCTCTCTCTCTCTCTCTCTCTCTCTCCGTTCGGCAACGGAATACCTATCCTATTTCTAATTTTTGTTTTCTCCTGTATTGCTGGAACTTTTTTTTTTAAGTCTTCCAGTAATTTATTTGGTCGGGTTTGTCTCCAAAGCCACGGTTCTATGTCAAAAAAAGGGCTGGAGAGAGAGAGAGAGAGAGAGAGAGAGAGAGAGAGAGAGAGAGAGAGAGAGAGAGAGGTGGAGTTGCTAGGGATTATTCGCTATTAGACGACCGAACATGTGTGTTACATTTGTCTTCGTGTGTGTCTTTTCGTAGAGAAGAGAGAGAGAGAGAGAGAGAGAGAGAGAGAGAGAGAGAGACTTGACTTTTCTAAAATACAGAAATTGACAAGGGGGTGGTAGGGGAGGGGGCCGCCAAACAAGAAGGCTACGTGACAAACACGCTCGTCTAACCATATTTGCGTGCGAAGCTCTAAGCAACGATAATCATTGCTCATATTATCTCGTTTCTTCAAATCTCTCTCTCTGCATTGTGTTCGTAATCAGGATGAGAATAATCCTCGCCCAGAAGCATGTGTTCAGTTCTACTAAGAAGAAGATAAACATAAATAAAACCCACTTATCTCATTCCGTAAACAGAAAAAAAAAAAAAAATAAGTGTCACAACAACATCAAAGTAATTAAGAGCCGACACGCATCTTATATGAGACACCTGTGTCATGGAACATAGTAGAAGTTCTCTCCTCAAGTGTTGCTATTCTTGGTTAGAGGCATTATTCCATGTTTTCTCATTTATCTATGCTTGCATGTGTGCAGTTCGTGTTTACTTGTGTTAAGAGAGAGAGAGAGAGAGAGAGAGAGAGAGAGAGAGAGAAGAGAGAGAGGAGAGTGTACACCATGTGTGGCTGTGTGTGCGCGCGCGCGAGCTAGATTTATCGTTGGTTGGAAGAATGCCTAGAGTTTTACAATGTGAATTTGATTATTAATATATATATATATATATATATATAATGTATATTAAATACATTTTATTACAATTTACGTTCTGTTATGATTTATAATAAGCTGTAATGACTATACCACTGAGGCAGTGTTTTTGTCACATTCTCTCTCTCTCTCTCTCGTCACTCTCTCTCTCTCTCTTCTCGATCTCTCAGTCTTCTCTCTCTCTCTCTCTACCTAGAGGCTCAGTGGTATAGTCATTAATGCTAATTGTCTAATCACAAATAAAAGTAAAATAAAATTTCTACCTTTATATTTTACGTACAAAACAAAAAGTAAAACTAGACAAAAAGTAAAACTAGACAAAAAGTAAAACTAGACAAAAAGTAAAACTAGAGGAAAAAAAAAATTCAGTAATATTCCAGAGAACGTCGAAACTTCGGCACTCTTACCGAAGGTATCAATTCCAACTTCCCTCCTTATGCAGGAAACGATTCAATTCCCGATTCCAGATTCCTTATAACCACAACTTCATTCCTGATATTCCATCTCATCATCCGGGCCACCCCTCTCTCGTCTCGATCCCTGCGTTCCAGTCAACCAGACTCTCTCTCTCTCTCTCTCTCGTCCGTCTCTCTCTCTCTCTCATTTATTAGATTTGCAATCTCTTATTCCATTATTTTTATCCTACCGGTAATGCAGATGTGAGACACTATAACATTTGCTTATTTGCATAAACTTCAACCTCTCTCTCTCTCTCGTCTCTCGTCTCATCTCTCTTCTGTGGAATCTCAGTGTAGAAGAGTTTTTAAAGAAAACTACACAAGATCATTAGAGACACTGTGGATGCACATTAAAACCTGCTCCTACGATAAGTGAGTGCACACGATGTCTCCTCTGAGATGGACTAACAAGTCTTTGAGACATCCTAATCCTTGTAACTCCTTGTAACACTCTCTCACAAACATTTTTGACATTCCCCTCTCATTCCATTCTACCACACCCCTAATTATTCAAACTCCCTCCTCCGTGTTTTACGTTTCACCCTTCCTTGTTCCGTTTTTATCCCATCTCCTTTTTTATCGCTCGAGTCCCACTTTCTATTTTTATTTTCTTTATTTCCTTTTTTTTGTTTTTTTTTTTTTTTTTTTTTTTTTTTTTTTTTTTTTTTTTTTTTTGTGTTTGACGTCGTTTCTTTGCTCCTGGGGATAACCTGGCTTTCCTCTCTTCTCTACGCACAGGCCTCCGCCTCCGCCGCCGCCGCCGCCCCTCCTCCTCCTCCTCCTCCTCATCCTCCTCCTCCTCCTCCTTCACGCGCCGTCAAGTCAACATCCTGTTTCGACGCTTTTGGTCCAACAAGAGTACAGTCCGAGTATTCTTGGAAGACGTATGGAAGAGAGAGAGAGAGAGAGAGAGAGAGAAGAGAGGAGAGAGAGATAGAGAGGAGAGAGTGTTGTTGGTGGGTGGGGGGGAGTTTTGTTGGTGAAAAAGGGGCGTTCGAGAGAGAAAGAGAGAGAGAGAGGTAAGGATTTTTCTGTCGGAGAAAGGTTTTTCATCTATCTCTCTCTCGCTCTCTATCCCTTTCAATTTGTGTATGTATATGTGTGTAGCTTCCTTTAGAAAATGCTAGCGTTCTTACGAGAGAGAGAGAGAGAGAGAGAGAGAGAGAGAGAGAGAGAGAGAGAGAATTCTTTCCAAAGTTTGTTAATATTGGCGCAGTGTGTGTGATGTCCGCTAGTAGACTGCCGGGCCTATAGCCTCTACCCGAAAAAAAGGTGCTTTTAGTTCTTTATCTAATATCCTTCTTTTTCCCTTTATCAAAGTCGTTTATCTTTCTCCTAGAGCCTGCCTTTCGAGATTGGCACTCTCTCTCTCTCTCTCTCTCTCTCTCTCTCTCTCTCTCTCTCTCTCTCTCTTTTTCGTCACTCAATTTCTTGGCAGCATAGCGGCCAAACTTTCCCTCCTAAATTACGGTAACAATACATGCTAATATGCAAGTAATGCCATCATCAGCGTGGCACCCGGCCCAGAAAAGTCTTAAACGTCTTGGGCTGACGGGGAGGTGATGGCAAAGATGCACACCCACGTTCTCTCTCCTCTCTCTCGATCTCTCAATTCTCTGCTCTCTCTCTCTCTCTCCTCCTGTATTCTAAAGTAAAAATTTAAATGGAATAACTCTCTCTCGCTATCTCTCTCTCTTTCATTTTTGCATTCAATATCTCAACTTAGGAACAATTAAATTGGAGTATACATTTTTATCCAACCTGCTCCGCCACCTTCTCTCTCCTCTCTCTCTCTTCGATCTCCTCTCGCGTCTCTCTCTCTCTCTCTCTCTCTCTCTCCTCGTTTTAAATCATCCAAACAGGGCATAAATTCACACGGAGTACGACCATAAACGCAGCCATTAACAAAATAGAATGCTCATGTGTGAATGCGAGGAGATATAAAGGAAAATAAAAGCCTATTCTTGGGAAATTCTCTCTCTCTCTCTCTCTCTCCTCGTCTCTCCAGTCCTCCTCTCTTACGTCTCTCTCTCGTCTCTGTCTCTTTGTGTTTCCTGTCGCCCCAAAGACTTCGAGTTGCTTCTGTGGGTTTGGCATTTGCCGCAAGCAGGAACACAGAGCCAGCCCTGGTGGAGAGAGTGGGCGCGTGCAAGGGGTAAGGTGGTGGAAGTGTTGACGGGGAAGATCTCCCTCTTGATCGCTAATGAAAGCAAAAGCAAAAAGACGCAACAAAAAATATCAGCGGTTCGACACAATACCATTTTCGCGCGCTATTTTTACTATTCCATTTCTCGCGCCATTTTTGCTATTCCATTTTTCGCGCCATTTCTGCTATTCCGATGAAGGATTCGTTTTGCGCGCGGTTAAACTTACGATGTTCGCGTGCGCGCGCGTGCGTATTAGTATATTCCGATGCGCTTGGACGTCGCAAGGAATAAATCTTCGCGATTCACAATACGAAATAACGAAATCGCAGAGCGGATCGATCGAAGTTAATAAAACAGCAGCGTTTTCTATCACCATCAGGCGGGTTTTATCAGTCCGGACTGCGGATGGGGAGGGAGCGTCCTATTGGCGCATCAGCCAACACCAACCACAACAAACAGATCGGGGATAATGTTGCGACGCTCTGAAGCTTTCCACTCGGTTTTTTGTATTGGCCTAGACATTATTCTCTCTCTCTCTCTCTCTCTCTCTCTCTCTCTCTCTCTCTCTCTCTCTCTCTCTCTCGACAGGGCTATTTATTAGGATGTCTTTTAATTTTGAATTATTTGTTTTATTGTTGTTATCATTTGCTATGAGGAAAATCAAGGTAAATATTTGACTTTGTTTGAATTTGAACTATAATTTTTGTATCATCATATAGATATAGATAAAATTATATATATTGTATATGTATTTGATATATAAATGTACAATATTATGTTATATATATATATATATATTATATATATATATATATATATATATATATATATCTATATGAATGAGAAAGAGAAGAGAGTTAGTTTACAAGCATTGACAAGCAATTGGCAAAACGCCGCGGCCCATATTGGCAGCCCAATGATGTAGCCCCTATGAGAGAGAGAGAGAGAGAGAGAAAACATGGCCTCCATCCAAATCTGGGTCAGTGTATTTGTTGTATCTCGTCCGTGTCAGAATTCCTATCATTCATAATAAAGGCAGGTGTATTCATTACTTCATGGGAACTAACACAAAAGACCCACTAATTTACACTATCTTGTATTCCAGCAAAAGGTATTGCAATCATAATCGCATTTATCAACATCGAAAGAGTCCTATACATTTAATTATGATAATCAACTCACACTACTTTAATGACAAGAAATCATAACCAACTATTATCAAATCGAGAAGACGAGACTGCTCAAAGACCTACTGAGATTAAGCATGCGCTAATCTTTATGAATTTCTATCACATCACCATGATTCATATACAAGCATTACGTAAGTTAGAATATGTCCTTATATCATTCGCTCTAAACCTCGAATAATGTGTTTCGTATATGTTTCGTGCTTGATAAAAATTTCAGATAGAAAAGTAAATATTTCCGATAAAAGAAAAAGAAACACTTATATAAATATATCCCAATAAAAACAAAATTTTAAGAATAATGCTCTATACAACTAAGAGAAAAATTAAATTACTTTAAGGTATTTACATAAAAAAAAAAAACGGTAAAAAAAAAACAAGATTCTTTTATATGAATTAAAAAATCAGATAAATTCGCCATTTTCGCGCAAATTCCTCAAAAAAAAAGAGAAAAAAAATCAAACATAAGCCTCGCCATAAAAGCTACGAGGTAATAAAGAGAGATTCGTAGCATATATAAAAAAAATCTGCGGTTCATATACTTCCTCTTAGGCCTAAGGAACCCCCCACAAAAATCTCTTAACTGGGTACACTACGAAACGGCCCGTATACAAGATACGCGCCATAGGCCTATAAAGGATGTACTATGTATCCGCACTACGCTTTTTTTGATAAGATTGAACATGCGCAGACGACTTTCGCTCCATCATCAAGAGAGAGAGAGAGAGAGAGAGAGAGAGAGAAATATTTTCACATTTGCATTATCCTGAGATCTCATGCATATATTAAAATTATGTTGTCCACAGAGAGAGAGAAGGAGAGAGAGAGAGAGAGGAATTTTTTTGGGGGACACAGTTGCATTATCCTGACATCTCGGCATATAATTATTAAAATTATGTTGTCGAGAGAGAGAGAGGAGAGAGATAAGAGAGAGAGAGAGGGAGAGAGAGAGAGAGAGAGAGAGGAGAAACTTTCTAAAATTGGGCTTAGATTCACTATGATAACTACAGAAAAATCAAGTTTTTTTCAAACCCATTCATAAGAGAGAGAGAGAGAGAGAGACCTTACCTTACCTTCAGACCTTACATCTTGTTCGGGTGCCCCAGGTCCCTCGTGTGAGGTCACCTCTAATGTCTACCAGAGAGTTGCTAGTTACTCTTCCGGTATATTTTTGCATCTTTCTCAATCTTGGATGGTCGGATGCAGTTAGATATTTGTCGACTTATTCTTAAACACATCTACGCTCACTCCTGATATATTCCTCAGATTAGCTGGCTAACGTGGGAATTGAATATACGCTGGGCATTATCGATGCTGGTTGCGTAGTGGATTCATATGTCATGTGTTCTTTCCTTATTTTCCTGTATATTTTGGCACTATTAATCTACTCTGCTTGCTCTTTCTGATATTTTTAGTTCCATGATATTTTCTGCCTATTCTTCTATCTGTTGTCCATGCCTGAAATTATCATGTAGCGGTTCTCTTTCTCCTTTCTAGACTATATAATTTTAAGAATTGTAGTCTTTGTCCGTAGTCAAGGTCTTTAACTTCTTCTATTCTTAGCTGTAAAGGACCTTGTACCACTCTCTATTTGTGCAATATCCTTTGGGATAGTGTGGGTACCATATCATATTGCAATATTCAAGTGGGACTACGAACATATGTTTTATAAGCATAATATGTGTTCAGCTTTTCTTGTTTTGAAGTGCGTAACAACCTTCCCATTTTTGCTTTACATTTTGCCAACATATTTGCTTATTTGATCATTGCATAACATGTTCCTATTCATCATCACACCAGGTCTTTAACTGCTTCCTTATTTGGTGATTTTCCCTCATTATTAGGTCACTTATATGCATATAGCTTTCTTTCTCTGTCTCATAATTTTATTGATTCAAATTTATCAGAGTTAAATACCATCTTTTACCTCTGCCCAATCATATACTTTGTAAGGTCTCTTTGTAGAGCTTCCATCTCATCACAAGTAATTTCTCTACTTATTCTTGTGTCATCTGCGAAACTACTCACTACCGAATCCTTAACAATTATTGTCTATGTCTTCAATCATAATAACAAACAGTATTGCAGCTAACACGTACCTTGCGGCACACCGGATATTACCTTGGCTTCATCCGATTTCTCATCGTGTTGCAATTAACTTATCTGTTTTCTGTTGTGTAAAAATTCTTTTAACCATCTTCCTACTTTATATCACCAAAAAAAAGAAAAAAACGGATTATTGTGTTTTCTATTTTCTTTCGCTAATATATTATGGTCTAACTTATCAAAGCTTTTGCAAAGTCTAACTAGACCCATCTGTTTCATTTCCGCTTTTCATATTTTTGATCTGTTTCACGGTGGACTAAGAACAGTTGGGTAATGTGTACTTTTTCACGGGGTACGAAACCATGTTGTCCTTTATTAAACAAATTTATTTTTATTAAATGTTTCATTAATATTTTTCTTCATTACCCTTTCATACATTCATAATATTTGATGTTAGACTCACAGGCCTATAATTACTTGCCTCTAGTCCTTGATCCACTTTTGAAAGTAGGTTAATATATGCTAATTGTGCCATCATAAATCTTGTGCCTTATCTACACTTTGTTCTTAATAATATTGTCAAGTGCTTGGCGATGATGAACTACTTCTTTTAACAAAATAGCAGGAATCCATCAGGCCTGCAGCAGCTCCATTTTAATTTCATTAATAGCCTGCACAATTCAGCTTCATTAATATCTATGTCAGCTAATATCACTATTTTCATCCTTACTTCTATATCATTATCTTCATTATCTATTCTAGGGGTGAATTCTCTCATTATATCGTCTGCTGCCAGTATGTTGCAAATTTCCTTTTTTTCTTCGTTAATCTCCTTCAATTCTTAGAGGGCCTATTTCTATTCTTCTTTTTATCATCTTCTTCGCATATGACTTATAATAGTTTTGGGATTTTGCTTTGATATTTAATAGAGAGAAAGAGAGGAGAGAGAGAGAGAGAGAGAGAGAGAGAGAGAGAGAATCTTCTTAAAATTGTTTAGAATTCACTAAGATAACTACAGAAAATCAAGTTTTCCATTCATGAGAGAGAGAGAGAGAGAGAGAGAGAGAGAGAGAGAGAGAGAGAGAGAGAGAAAACACCCACATTTTTTCAAACACCACCCATTTACCCTCATCAACAATTCTAATGAAGATGATTCTCGCTAAATCCTCAAATCCGCGTAACTAACGTGAAATCATCCGGGCGCATTCGACAACAACAAAAACAGTCCTCGGGGCGCATTCGACAACGTAAACAGAGATCCAGATCTCGAGTCCATTTATTAGAGCAGCCTGCCATAAAGCATAAGCTGGCTGGGGAATAGTAAAGAGAACATTAAGGGGGGAAAATACCCCTGAGGGGAAAAAAGAGCCAAGGGGAACTGGCGGATTGCGAGAACCGAGAAGGGGAGAGAGAGAGAGAGAGAGAGAGAGAGAGAGAGAGAGAGAGAGAGAGAGAGAGCTATTCAACAAGATCCTTACAAAATAAGCTGCATATATTAGCCTGCATTATGAAGGGCGAGGGTAGGTAATCCAGTTAAGTTTTAAATAAACTGGGAATTTCGCTGGGATAATTATTGCCCACTAAGCATTTCCAACTTTCGTGGGAATGATTCGGCTATTAGATGATTACTATTGGTATTTCAAATATATATAACACACACATATATGTGTATATATAACACTAAAATAATTAAACTACTCACTACCTAGTTATGTAACAGGTTTAAAACAGAAACAAACTTGAAAATATATCATGCATTCTCAACATATTTTCTTTGCTCATTTACGCTCAGAAATTTACATTTCTTTGCTACAGGCAAAATAGCCATTCAATGACCGATTAGATAATAGATCTGGCATGACAATGCCAAAGGTCATCTACGTAAAATGAACTAATACTATTTAACACGGGAAATCATCTGACCATCGTTCAGGCATACCTATAAATACACACAATTTACGAGCATACTTCTTTATAAAAAATGATAAAACTACAGCATAGAACAATGGCAAATTTAAGGATTACAACAAAATCAAATATCTCACTTGACTTATAAATAACACACTCATTGAGACCTCTGGAAGGAGGATAATGGCTCTCCTCATCCCGGCACTCTGATAGGGCAAATGTGCCATAGTCAAAGTAGACTAGGCAACCATTAGTAGTCATGTGACATATTATTGTCTTTAAAAGAATGACATAAAGTATAACTGTGTCTACAATAATGACAAAGATAATGGATAATTATAAAGCAATAAACTTCGACATAGTAAGGACATTATATTGCTCATCACACTAAGTATATATATATTACTTCGGAAAAATTGGTTAACAGTTTTCTTTATCATCAATCCTACTACATAATTGTTTAACGAACTTAAGTCATGTACCCTCATATTCAACAGCTTCCTCTCTCAAATCACCACAACATTGTCAATACTAAAATCATATTCAGCCTCACGACAAATTCCCCCTAATGGAACCAGGATTAAATTCCTTCTGCACTATCACCATTCATTATTTTTCAAGGTAGAACATTTTTCAAGTTATTGTATATATATATATATATTTCCCCGTTTAATTCTTCCACAGACCCCAAAATTTCCCGGCACCTGGAGACAAAAGACTTGATTACATCCCCTGAGAGACAAAGGACAATGGAGACACACGAGGAATAGCAGACTCTCTTCTCTCTCTCTCTCTCTCTCTCTCTCTCTCTCTCTCTGCTTTATATGTTTTTCTTGTCACGGAATGTTTTTTTTTTTTTGTGCAAAGGCGTTTCCTTTCGCAGTTTACATTTTCTTTTGTATGTTAATTCAACCTATCAGTTTACAATGGCTTTTCTTGACGTTTTTCTTACCTTACAACTATATTTCCTCTTCAATTTATCATATGCATAACACACAAACAATTAAAAGTATAAAGAATTCAATTCAGATATATATATGTATGATATATATAGATATATATATAATACGTACATATATATATATATCATATATAATATATATATATATATATATATATATATATATATATATAATGTATATATTATACTAATAATAGACAATATTTTTCAGTGAGTGGCCACAATCAATCATTCTCAATAATAATAATAATAATATAATAATATAATAATAATAATAATAATAATAATAATAATAATTAATAATAATAATAATATATAATAATTAATAATAATTATTATTATATTATTATTATTTGTTATTATTATTATTATTATTATTATTATTCATTTATTACGCGCTCTTGCGCGCTACGTGCGCTGGAAGCCCCAGGGCTGGCTGTCTCCCCTCCTCTCCAATTCCCGAGTTGCGAACAACTGGTTTGCATGGGGTAAGTGGGTGGTGGGTGGCTGTGTCCCATGATTTCCCCTACTGTCACTCCGAGGAGAAAAAGCAAGATCCCGAGCCCCTCCGATTGTGTATTTTATTAGATTATTTAAGTCAATTTTCACTTAAGTATCTAAAATTTCGAGAATTTTATTATATCTTTCTTGTGTACAGGAGATTTATAAATGGCGTTAAGCTGAAATAAACGATATTATTATTATTATAAAAATCATTATTATTATTATCATTATATTATTATTACTATAAAAATTATTACTATTATTATTACTATAAAAATTATTACTATTATTATTATCATAAAATATATCTCTTCTTCAATACTCCCTACAGATACCAAACCACCCATTTCTTCAGGACCAGTGTTCTCTCTCTCTCTCTCTCTCTCTCTCTCTCTCTCTCTCTCTCTCTCTCTCTCCATTCACCTCGCCTCCAGTTCTCAGAATACGAAATGAGACGAAGTATTTCCCAATATCTATTATTTCAGATGACGACTCGTCGTAAGGGAGCTGGTAATGAGGGGAGAATTTCATTGTCCCAGTGTGTCTTGTCAAATTCGGTTCGCGTTTTTCTCGCCATTGTATTAATCTGAAGGAACGCGTTGGCGAACAGTGGGAAGATTGGTTATTTTGAATGTGTCTGCGTTTACGATCATGTTCGTTTGTTTGTATGGTGTTCTTTACGTTGCGTGGAACCAGTGGTTATTCAGCAACGGGACCAACGGCTTTTTATACGTGACTTCCGAACCAAGTCGAGAGTAAACTTCCATCACCAGAAATATACATCTCTCACACCTCAATGGAATGGCCGAGAACAGAACTCGCGGCCTCCGAGGTGGCAGGCCAAGACCATACCGATCACGCCATTAAGGCGCTTGTTTACTATTATGTTTACGATGGAAAGGCGGTTAATTTTGGGTAAGTGTGTGCATTTATCATCTTGTTATTTTTTGTCAAATGAATTGTTTTTATTTGTGTCATATATGTGAATATACTATTCTAAGAAATATTTTCTATAAATGTGCAAATGCTTTTATTTTAATCAGTTTCTTTTCATATATGTGAATATCTTCTATGAAAATCTTAATCTTAAAATACCAATAGTGTTATTTAATGCTGTTTCATTTTACAATACCTTTTGAATGATTGATGTACAGATCTTAGACATGATGCCAATCACTGGGGCAAGTAAGGTCATTCAGCGCTGAAACGGAAATTGACAGTATAAGGTTTGAAAGGCGTAACAGGAGGAAAACCTCAAAGCATTTACGCTATGATCAATGGTTAGGAGGGTGTGGACAGTAAGATGGAGAATAGGACCGGAGTACAGTTAAAGTGAATGAATGTACTTGCAGCTAGTGGCCGAAGGGACGCTACAAAGACTCATATGTACTGCATACATTGCCCCGCATGAGAGCACTGACGGCATTAACCCCCTATGGGGTTTTCACATACGGGAGTATATTCTGTAGAAATTTGTATATATCGAAGTACCTGATTGTTTTCTCAAGGAAATGTTAAAAATTTCTGTATAAATTTCTTTGTTATGTATTCCATTTAAAACTGAAAATCTAGTGCTTAGCTATCGTTCAAATTTATAAATAAAATATTTGTTTCAGTTACTGAATTCTAATGCTATAATTCATAAAAATTTTTAAATTGTTTTTATTTATTTATCTAACTTATTTTGGGGAAAAAATTATCCTGGTAATTTTTTTGAGTTCGTGTTCCAAAGTTATTCAAATTTTTATTTACTCTCCTTTATATTCTAATTCATAAAAAACAATTAACATTGTACAACAACAAAAACAACTAACAGAATAAATAATAATGATACTAATAATAATAATAAAACAACCAAGAGATGAAGGACACGATCAGGAAAGAATATCTGCAGAGACTCAAGGCGATAATCAAGTCAAAACTCCAACGCCGGAATTGATAAATCCATAAACATATGGGCAGTTGCAGTAATCAGATACAGCGCAGGAATAGTTGGAATGGACGTAGGCAGAACTCCGCAGCTTATATCAGAAAACCAGGAACATATGACAATACACAGAGCACTACACCCAAGACAATTACGACAGACTATACATAACACGAAAGGAAGGATGGGAGTGACTTACTAAGTATAGATGAATGTGTCACACCGAGAAACAGAGTACACTGGGGCAATATCTGAAAACCATGAAGAACGAGATGCTAAGAGTGCATGGGAGAAGACTAATTAAAGTAGAACGAAACACAGAAATATCAGAGACAGAGAATGACAGACAGAACAAGGACTTGGCCGCAACAAACCAATGCACGGACAATACATGAGACAGACTAAAGAACTAGCCAGCGGATGACACATGGCAATGGCTACGAGGGGAGGAGCTAAGAAGGAAACTGAAAGGAATGATAACATCTGCACAAGACCAGATATGTTCAAAGAACGATGATGGAAATACATCTCTCCCCTTATTGTAGGAAGTGCAATACGAAAAATGAAACCAAAACCACATAGCCAAGCGAATGGCCCGGCACTTGCACAGAACCAGTACAAAAAGACCTGAGTCAGTGGCAAAGCCCTCCCCTGGAGGCCTGTGCAAGAAACATCAGCTACCTTGCAGGTAATAAGTGTACGAGCACCAACCTGAGGGAGTGATAGAAAACGATCAGTCAAAGATCCTCTTGATATGTATCAGGCGATAGGGTGATACGTGCAAACAGACCAGACTTGACTAGTTGATTGGACAAAGTCAAGAAGCTAAGTATCACTCTTGATTCCCAATACATGGACACCCAGAGTTGAAGAAAAAGAGAGTGAAAAAATGGATAAGTATCAAGCTCTGAAAATAGAAATATTAAGGATATGGGATATGCCAGTGGAATCGTTCTCCATAATCATAGGAGCCTAGGCACGATCCCAAGATCCCTGATAAGGAATCTAGAAAAACTAGAGGCTGAAGTAGCTCCGGGCCTCATGCAGAAGTGTTTGATCCTAGAAAACGGCACACAGTAAGAAAAGTTATGGACTCCTAAGAGGCATGGGAGGGGAAAGAGGGATGCAATTCCGTAACCCCACACTATTAATACCACCCAGTCGAATTGGAGGACTGTGATAGAGCTAAAAAAAAAAAAATAAATGAAATAATAAATAAATAAATAAATAAATAATAATAAATACATAATAAATAATAATAATAATAATAATAATAAAATAATAATAATAATAATAAATAATATATAATAAATATAGCTTTTTACAGTCCTGAAATTCTAGGTTGCCTGTTTTAAACAAAAATTATTTAATATCTTATTTCTTATCATAGGAGAAATATCACCTTGGAGCCATTTTCCAAGGAAGGCCTTTTATACTCGACGAAGACCAACAATTTTCTGTCCCCTTTTAAACGAGGCTTATAACGTTCAAGATTCTATTTCCCTCTCTCTCCTCTCTCCTCTCATTCTAGTCTCGTCTTCTCTATCACTCCCCTCTCGGTCGGCTCTCTCATCTCTCTCCAATCTCTCTCTCTCTCTCTGTCTTGAACTTTCTCTAGCTCCCTGTACTGTTACAAATCTCTAAAACAACGACGGTAGAAAAAACAAGTACAATAATAACTAAAAAATGAACGAAAAATGCATAAACGCATAAATAAATTAGTAAATAATAAAATACATTAAAATACACAAATAACTCAACAGAACCTCTCACTAATGTCTTACGAGATATGAAACAGGCAACCAGCATCTTCCACAAACCCTCAGTGGATTTAGCATAATTAAACACAGGGCCCAGTTTTATGTTTATTAAAAGAATATCTTCACGCGCGTGTTGTTAACATGTTAAATTTGCATCAAACTAACCACGAGCATGTGTATATCAAAAAAAATATATATTAACTGAATAGTTTTTAATAATTTTAAGTCCGACTTAGAACACATCCAGTGTTCTCTCTCTCATGAACAGGGCTCTTTTCTCTGAATAATAATAAATAATAATAATAATAATATTTTTAATTATAAAATAATGGCAGAATTTAGCACGATGAACATTGGACAGCTGCTTTATAATCCTCGTGCCAAAAGGAAAATCATAAGGATGAATTGAAGAATATTGTACAATTTCAATTCTGTGAATCCTGCCATTTATTTTAATAAACTTGTTTTGAAATGAATGGGTCTGTTTCCCACGTACATAATAATAAATAATAATAATAATAGTAAAATAATAATAATAATAATAATATATAATCTAATAATGTTATCATTATAATCATCAATCAATCCTGTCTATCCGTGTATATATATATTATCTATATATATATATATATATATATATTATATATATATATATACACACATACATACACACATTATATACATATATATATATATATATAATATTATATATAGTAGACATAACATACATAATATATATATAGTATAATATATATATATATTATAGATATATAAATCTATATATGATAAAATAAGCAGATGTATAAGACACACAAGATATATATATGTATAGACTTATTTAATATATATTATATGTATATATATATATAATATATATAATATATATAGGATATATTTCATGCCAGCCAATTCTGGATTCGACTATATCTACATTCTTCTGCGTAGCGGTGATAAACACACACACACAACACACATTATATATATATAAAATATATATATATTATATATATATATATATATATATATATATATATATATTATATATTATATATATCATGCCATCCCATTCTGAAATTCAGAACCATAACTACTACAGTACTTCTGCGTTTCGGTGAATATTTGTCAATAGTTTTCGGGACAAGTTTGTAATCTGTATCGTCGTCCATTAACGAAGGATCTTTCCCCTTTCAGCGAATTTTGTCTAAAATGGAGAAAATAAAAATTAATAGTTTGTGGAACTTTATGTTTCACCCTGTAGGTGGTGTTGACGTCACACATTAACTACTGATTGTAGAATAAGGTACGAAATTGAAAAAAACTCATGATAGAGAAGAGAAGTGAGAGAGAAGAGAGAGGAGAAGAGAGAGAGAGAGAGAGATTAATATTTTTTATCATTCATTATAGCTTTGAGATCTCATGCATATAAATTTACTAAAACTACGTTTTCGAGAGAGAGAGAGAGAGAGAGAGAGAGAGAGAGAGAGAGATCATTTACAGAACCCACGGGACATTACTGGATATGTCATAGGATGCATTTTAATTACCAATTACATTCCAGTCTGCTGAACGGCTGAGAAAAAAAAAATAAAATAAAAGAAATTTATCAGTGTCTAATGAATGCTGGTCTCGATTCACCAGCTTGTCAGTCATGGCTATCACACTGCCTAATAATAATAATAATAAAAAAATAATAATAATATAATATACTAATAATAGTAATAATAATAATAATAATAATGATAATATAATAAAGGTGACCTGTTGACATTTTTAAAAGTTATTAGTTCACGGTCTGCTATGGTTTTTTTGACTAACATTAAAAATCTATATAAACCAAAAAGACAGATATAGGCAAATTCGCAATTTATTCTCTAGCATTTCTCCTAATGAGAGAGAGAGAGAGAGAGGAGAGAGAGAGAGAGAGAGAGAGCGAGAGAGAGAGAGAGATTCTCTCTCTCATCTTCCCACGAAATCTAAACCTCCTGGGCAAACAAGAAAAGGAACATTCCCCCTCGACTGAAATACCTTCCCCCCCCCCCCCCCCCCCCACCCCGACGCGTCCTCACTGGAATCAGGTTCCAAGACTTGATTCCAGCCGTGGCATTCCCGTCGGGATGCTGCTGTAACTTAATTAAAGCTACGCTAATTAAGGAACATCAAGCTCATTTCCTTTAGTGTAATAAACGCGACTTCTCAAGCACCAATTAATTACTCAGGTATAGTAGTAGGGGCGGTGGTTGTTGTTGTTGTTATACAAATGGTTGTTGTTATAGTACAAATATGACACAAATCATTAGCTGAGGTGTGTGATGGATTGACAATCTCTCTCTCTCTCTCTCTCTCCTCCTCTCGTCTCTCATCTCTCTCATCTTCTCCTCTCTCCTCTCTCCTTGAATGAAACATATTCAGCATTAATTAAATGACAAAGTCACTCTCTAGACAAAATCATTAGGACACTGTGAATGAACAGTAAAACGTGCTTCTAGAGATTAGTGAACGGACGACTATGTCTCCTCGGATGGGCTAATAAGTCCTCGGAGACATCCTAACCTTGTATCTCTCTCTCTCTCTCTCTCTCATCTTCCCTCTCTCCTCTCGTGTTACCTACGCCAACTGCCGTTTCATAACGCTTTCCCAAAAAAAATTTGCCAAACAAATAAATTTCCCTTTTTTTGATTTTTTTTTATTTTATTATATATACATTATATATATATACGTATATATATATATAAACATTATATATATATATATATATATATATATATATATAACCACACACATTTAACCTTTAACCCTTCCGCGCCAGACCAACCCCAAGATTCCTCCCACCTTCCTGGCGTGCAATTCGAGTCCAAATAATCAACACTGGGGGGGGAGGGGGGTTTAGAATGAGCAACATTTAACTAAATTGCGCAACATTAACTTAATTTCTGTTGTTCTAATGCAATTTGCCAGAAAATGGCCCGGCATTACGTTCAAGTAATGGTTATTTACGTTATTCGGACTGAAGTGTCTGAAAAGTCCTGAATAACTCCGCCCGCCTGTCGTTTAAGTCGTCATAATAATAATCATAATAATAATAATAATAATAATAATAATAATAATAATAATATACTAAACTCATAACCACATAGCAGTGAATGCCCGGCACTTGCACAGAACGGCAATACAAAAGAGGCATGATTCAGTGGCAAAAGCCCTCCCTGGAGCCTGAGTCAAGAAGCATCAGTTACCTTGCAGTAATAAGTGGTAGCTAGGCACCAACCTGAGGGAGTGATAGAAAACGATCAGGCAAAGATCTTGGGACGATGGTATCAGAACAGATAGATGATACGTGCAAAATAAGACCAGGACGTGACGTTGTTGGCAACGTCAAGAAGAAAGTATCACTCATTGTGTCGCAATACCCATGGGACAACCAGAGTTGAAGAAAAGAGAGGGAAAAAAATGGAAATTCATCAAGTCTGAAAATAGAAATAAGAAGGATCTGGGATATGCCAGTGGAATTGTACCCATAATCATAGTACGCACTAGGCACTGATTCCAAGATTCCCTGAAACGAACTAGAAAACTAGACGCTGAAGTAGCTCCAGGACTCATTCAATGAAGAGTGTGATCCTAGAACGGCGCACATAGTAAGAAAAGTGGATGGACTCCTAAGGAGGCAGGATGCAACCCGGAACCCCACACTATAAAATACACCCATTCGAAATTGGAGGACTGTAATTGGAGCAAAAAAAAAAAAAAAATAAAAAATAAAATAATAATATAATAATAATAATATAATAAAAATAATAATAATAATAAGACCATTACAACACAAATAACATTATGTACAGCTTTTTTCCCAAAACAACTGACAAACGAGTAAATATTCATAAAATACAACAATCAGTAGCAATCACAACAAAAATTACAGCCTATAACCTACAACCTCCTCACAACAAGTAATAAATAAAATTACGTACAGCCTTCTCCCCAAATAACAGACAAACTAGGAACCTTTCCAATCACAACAGCAACAACCCACAGCCTATAACCTACAACTTCATACAGCTTTCTCCCCTTCTCCCCAAAATAACCTTTCCTAAAACACCATAATATCAATCCCTCACAACAACTACAATCCACAACCTACAACTTCACAAAACAATACCAATCACTCACAACTACCACAACCCACAATCTATAACCTACAACTTCATACAGATTTCTCACCAAAATAACCTCTTCCTAAAACACAGCAAAATCAATCACTCACAACAACTACATCCCACAACCTACAAAAAACACAGCAATCACTCACAACTACTATACACAACCTACAACCACCTCTTCACCGTTCAACCGGATATTAGTTCAGAAATGGCTCCTGGAAATGCCCACACATGAACGTCAGTTTCCCCGAGACGTAATTACCCATTTTGACAGCCGTCATAAGCGAGGGCATAAATCCCAAGATATTCAACTGGGAGAGCAAATCCCATGATAATCCCTCTTGGAGATTTCATTAGGGTGATTACTGGGTCGTAAGGAATCCTTGTGGGAAATATACTACCATACAGTGTTTCCATATTATTTTTAATAATAATAATAATAATAATAATAATAATAATAATAATAATAATAATAATAATAGATTGTCCCAAATAATAATAATTTTTGTTTCCATAATAATACTAATATTAGTCATAATAATTATAATAGACTGTTTTCCTAAATAATACTTATTTTGCTTTTCCCCCCCCCCAAAATCCCCCATAGTAATAATAATAATAATAATAATAATAATAATAATAACAATATAATATAATAATAATAATAATAATAAAAATCATGTTTGGCCTAATTCATCCTCACGTAACGCCAGGTATTAAGAATGACAAAACTTTCATTTATTTATTCAAAAAAATTAAATCAAAATCCAATAAAACTTTAAAAAACTAAAGAATTATAAATATGAGAGAGAGAGAGAGAGAGAGAGAGAGAGAGAGAGAGAGAGAGAGAGAGAGAGAGAGAGAGAGTCGTCATAACCAAAATGAGAAAACAGCACAGAAAGGGAAAAAAAGAACACACACACAAAAAGGAAAGAACTTTTAAAAAATCTACGAAGAAAGAGAACACCATAACCACCCCCCTCAGAACAAAAGCACTTGAAGGCACCTAAGGCAAAAGAGCCATTTCCTCGTATGGCTCCATTACCATGTAAACAACCCAATCTCATGAACACCCACTCTCATTTTCCCGAGGTCAGCACCCCAGCAGAAGCAAGCGGGGAGTCTTTTTAAGAGGGCCTTTCACGCCCGCAGGGAAGAAGGCTCTTGATCATTCCCCTCGCGCGCCCTTCGGGGAAACTGCTGCTGTTAATTCGCTTCTGCGCCCTTAGGGGGAGAATCCTTACTCGTTAAACTGGGCTGGCAAACAGACATTCTAAACCATCAACGGAGTCCTGGAGCGGCCTTTGAAGTGGCGGAGATTATGTAAATATTTCCCACCTGGTCTTGCAAAGGTCGGATCTCATCCAGATTCAAGAGAAGGAATTGGAATTTTCAAGTAATGTGGAGTCTTATTAATTTGTCGTGTGATAGCTGTACTAGTAATCTCTAGCTTCTGTATTCTTCCTGCAGTGATCTCTAGCTTCTGTAATATCCTTGCAATGTTTTTTAGCTTCTATATTATCCTTGCAATTACTTCTACCTTCCAGATTTTTCTTGGAATGATTGATAGCTTCTATATCTTTGCGATTATTTCTAGCTTCTATGCGTATTCTTCCTGCAGTAGATCTCTAGCTTCTGAATATCCTTGCAATGTTTTGTAGCTTCTATAATATCCTGGCAATAATCTCTAGCCTCCAGATTTTTCTTGGATAATTGATAGCTTCTATAATATCTTTGCAATTATCTCTAGCTTCTGTATCTTTCCTGCAATCATCTCTAGCTTCTATATTTTTTCTGCAATGATCTCTAACTTCAAGATTTATTCTTAGAATAATTTACAGCTTCTATGATATCTTTGCAATTACCTCTAGCTTCTACAATATCCTTACAATTATCTCTAGCTTCCACATTTTTCTTGGAATGATTTCTAGCTTCCGTAACTTTCTTGCAATGATCTCTAGGTTCTATGATTTTTGCAATGATCTTCTATTTTTATTTTTGCCATCTTCTCTAGCGTCTCTGTCCTTACATCCTTGGAAATAATTTCCACTGAAAACCTTGGAATACGAAATAGAGGCAGAAATTCTCCTTTTCGAGTAGGATTCGAAACCAACTTAGTAAGGTTATTTTTTGGGTGGGCGGGGGCATCCGTATTTGCAATGAATACAAGCGAATGCTATACTACACATCCACTTGAGAGAGAGAGAGAGAGAGAGACTAGTTAATTACCTCCTAAGCTTCTAAACTCTATAACACCCTCGTAGACATATTGAATTCGCAGGCGAGATATTAACACAAACATCAAATCTACTCTAACATATAAAACCCACCACTAGCTTCAAACCCAACCCTCTGAAAACTTAACAGCAATTACTATCAAAAAGGAGAAGGGGTAATTACCATCGAGGAAAGGAGAGAGAGAGAGAGAGAGAGAGAGAGAGAGAGAGAGAGAGAGAGAGAGAGAGGCACTTCTCGACGCCTGCCTACAACATCTGTAAGGAAGGAAATTACGCGTAATTTAAATCTGAAATATGGCGCGTTTTCACAAGGCTGTAGATGGGAGGAAGGGGGGGGGGGGGGGGGATCATCCAAACAGGTGGTGATTTATGTTTTATGAAGACAGGCAGAGAAAGAGAATATTTTGAGCCACAAAATCTGAATATTTTGGGATAGAAAATCAATGCTTGGAAATATCCTTAGGAATCGGAAGTATAAGTTAATGGGCCACAATAAGACCTATGTAACTGTCGTGGTGATTTATGTCTTTTAAAAGGACGGACAGAGACAATGGACATCTTCGAGATATAAAATCAATACTTTGAAAAATCTTTAGGTTTCGGGTGTATCATCTTTAGGTTTCGGGTGTATGAGTTAATGGGCCACAATAAGACCTAAGCAACCAACAGAATACATATTCCCACATGAATGAAGACTGGTAGGGAAAGATGAGATGAAGCTCTTAGAGACATCAAACCTATCCTGAACAAATTCGTAAAGGTGTGATGTATGGGTTAATGGGCCACAATAAGACTTTCTAGGTAGCCAACAGAATACATCTTCCCACATATGGTCGTACCAGCCCAAGGTCGTTTAAGACAGCAAACATTCCCAGAATAGGTGGTACATTGTCTTACGAAGACCAAAGGGCAGAGGAAAATACGTTATTTGATCTAGAACATCACTGCTTATTTTTAAAATAGCCTTAGGTTTCTGATACGAGTGGCACTGAGTCCCATTAAGGTCCGAGTAACTTTGGGGGTAGCCAGTAATGCAAAGAGCAAAACGGAGAACGGGTTTGTGGTTTGGTTTTCAGAACCCGACCAAAAAAACCACAAGCGTAGGACGTCATACCTATCAATCTCTCCATAAAAATGTCGAATATTAATGCGACGGTCTCCCCCTACCCCTCCCCCCTCCTCGGCCCAAAAGCTGAACTAGCTCATTTATCAAGGCATCCTCCTCTTTCCCTGTGTGTGTATGTGTGTGTGTGTGTGTGCCTGTCACTCCCCGAAAGGTTAGATGACCAGTTTAATTACAAGGAAAATAACGCTTCATTAATTTCCCGGCCTAACCTTTCGACTGACGTGATATATATTACACGAATTTGGGGGTTGAGATCGACTCCCACCGTTCTTAGAAAAAATGGGCGAATGGTGGTCTTTTATCATGTTAGGAGGACTCTGACTCTATGAGGGACCTTCTAATTATTAAATGTTGTACATAACTTGTCAATTAACTTATTTAATTAGCAACGTAACGCGGTAAACTATCCCAAAACAAGTTAAGAACTCAGAAGAAAAGGGAAAAAAACTGAATTCTTTAAATGTTAGAAAAACTGGAATTCCTTTAAGTTAAAATAATCGCTCTCTCCTCTCTCTCTCTCATCTCTCAATCTCTCTCATCTCATCGTCTCTCTCTCTCTCTCTCTCATTAGAGATGCCTTACACTGAGGGAACCTGGGGCAACCCGAAACGAGCTGTAAGTACAAGGTCCCTCTTCTCTCTCTCTCTTCTCTCGTAAAGGGGAAGGGAAAGAACTTGAGTTTATCAAAGTTACCACCAAAAGATCTCTCTCATCTCTCTTCAGTCTCAGCTCTTCTCTCCGTCATCTCGTCTCTCTCTCTCTCTCTCTCTCACACACACACACACACACACACAAGATGGAGAAAGAAAATGAATTAGCACGAATTAATTTGGCCTAGATTCCATCAGGTAATAAAAAAAAAATGGGCCACATTTAGTAAGTAGGCTCAGTGTTGCTTCAGTCACATAATTAAACAGCAAAATGGGCCTTACACAGCCTGGGATTCTTCGAGATAAGTAATTCTCTAATTAAAAATTGCCCCCGCCCCCCCCCAAAAAAATGACAAAAGAAAGAGTTAAGTAAAGGATTATTCACAAAAAAAGTAATAAACATAACGATTATCATGTCATATTAAAGCAACCCCTTGCTTGTAAACATTCCCCACAAGTATAAATATATAATTTAGTATTAATAATATATAATTTTCTACTAATACGAATTTGAATATCCTGCCGGGTTGCGTGGACATTTACTCTAAAATGGTAAAACATTCCCCACAAGTATAGATATATAATTTAGTATTAATAATATATAATTTTCTACTAATACGAATTTGAAAATCCTGCCGGGTTGCATGGAAATTTATTTCTAAAAAATGAAGGCATAAAAAAACGTGTATTCTAAAAAAAAGACAAACAACAATGGCGACTAGAAAAACTCGTATTCAAAGATGTAAACAAATCCCACTCTTAAAACGAAGACATGTTGAACACGACAGTGTTAAAATTAAGAAAAAAAGCAACACGTATTCTGTAATTTAAGACGCCACGCATTCTAAAATGAAGACATAATAGAGCACTAATTCTAAAATTAGGACACAAAGAACGCGTAGCCTAAAATTAAGACATAATGGACATC
>NC_087215.1:408374-423374 GCF_015104395.2 Macrobrachium nipponense | reverse complement strand
CCAAATAATGTTGACCTTTCCACGGTAATAGTCAGGAGGGTGTGTTGACCTTTTATCTGGCCTGTTGAATATATATATTATATATATATATATATATTACATCCATATATATATATATAATATATATATTATATATATATATGTGTGTGTGTGTGTGTGTTTCTCTCTTCTCTCTCTCTCTCATGCAGTAATATATATATATTTATATATATAATAAAGATAGATTGATAGATAGATAGATAGATATATACTGCAGCCTTGGTGCATTGGTTGGTATAGATTAAACCAGCCTTTTGCCAACGTCGGTCTGGTGTGGACCCCTGGACATACGGACCAAATCATTTCAAGGGATTACATTCTGTCATACAGCTGTAATTCCCAATTACGGTACAGAAGATCCTTAATTGATAGGCTCCCCTTCCAAAAACTGACTGAATAACAATGGTTATTACAGAATAGTTCTGCAATGGATTCAACAACTGTAATGTTAGGATGCGTGTTAACTACACTTACTGGTGGAAATATACGTCAACAGATGTATACATAGGGCATACAAACGCGTCCGTGTGTGATGTATATTTTGGCACGTTTGCATACATGATCGAAGTGTGTGTGTGTGTGTGTGTGTGTGATATATTTACTTATTTACACTTTTTTAGCGAGCTAAGTATATTATATCACTAATAACGAGGTAAAGTGTACATACATATATGAATGTATGTGTGTGTAGTACACTTTACCTCATTAATTTAGTGAAAATATACCTAGCATGCTAAAATAAATAAATAAATATATTACTACCGCATAAATTACAACAACAAATAAATAAAAATACATTACTTTTCTCCAAATCAATAATACATATATACATTTCTAAATCAATTGATACATTAATATAAATACAGTATTACTAAATACAAGGATAAATCAATAAATACATTACGCTACAGTGGTCTCACCAATATTCGTATGTTTGTGTATGTATGCGTATGTTAAATCACGACCTCAAATACTCACAACACACACACAACACAAACATGGCGTCAATAGCAACATAAGGGAATATACACTCTCTCTCTCTCTCTCTCTCTCTCAAACCAACCTCACGCAGAAGGTACGCAGTCGACTTCAGCTGACACCAAAAATGTCATGATCATGACGACGATATGATTATTATTATCATTATGATGATGATGATGATGATCCAGAATGGCGCAATACAATGCGGCATAATGTACAATGACCTTTGGCAGACTCCTCTCTCTCTCCTCTCTCTATTCAAGCCAAGTCGTTTATGCAAAGTTACAAAGCACAATAACGCGGCGAGAGCGAAAAAAAAAAAAGCCGACAAAGCTACATCAACTGCGCCACCTGCATCCCCCCAGCATCACAATGCGTCTCTCTCTCTCTCTCTCTCTCTCTCTCTCTCTCTCTCTCTCTCTCTCTCTCTCTCCACTGTAAATTGTGCACGTTTATATCCTGTACCTGTGGGTACATATCTGAATACGTCGCATGTTTGGATGTAGTATGTTTACAGTTATATACGTATGTTAATGTCCTGTGTCTTTGGGTACATATCTGAATATGTCGCACGTTTGGATGTAGCATGTTTACAGTTCTCTCTCTCTCTCTCTCTCTCTCTCTCTCTCTCTCTCATTATAATGTTCCTTTGGGTACATAGTCAGATATGTACCCTTCGGTACGGCGCATGTGTAAATATTGTATTTTTAAAGTTATACACAAAAATACATACATACATACACATGAACATGCGTGCGTACGTACACGTGTCTGTATAGACTACTCACATCTGCAACTCTGGGCTCGGTCGCATACCTCTGTCACACAGCATCAAAGTCGGCTGAAACAACAAAATTTATTGGCAAAAACAAGGCTTTGCTCTCCCAACGTCACCGACCATTTGTGTACAGCAAACACACACACACACACACCACGATTTCCGCCTTTCACATTAAAGAGCACATAGAGTAGGAAGAGCTTTTTCCGGATAATGAAGAGAGGTGTTTATCAAAACCGAAGCTTTTTACGATGAATATGCAGTTGTATATATATTTATACAAGCACATTATTTTATACATGTAAATTATATATTTATATATATATATATATATTTATAAATATATGCATATTTATAAATATATATCCTTATGCATATATAGCTACATATATACATACATATATATTTATATATATGTATGTAGGTAGATATGTATGTATAAGGATATATATCTATTTATAAATATACATATATATTTACATCTACTATATATCCTTATACATACATACATACATACATACATACATACATACATACTTTCAGTTGATAATATGTCAATTCATCGTCTCGTGGGCTCGAACCAACGGAAGTCAAGATCTCAGGACTGCAGCGACGCGCCTTAAACCACACGGCCATCAAGGTAGAGCGAATTGGATATTATAGGGCATGCGTCTGTGTGTATACTACTTATATATCACTTAGTATATTTTAATTATAGCAACGAATGCCCGTCATCTGTGAGCTGATAGCCCTGACACCTTCATAAAATATATTTGCAAGAGAATTTTCAATTGGAAAATACGGAGCAAGCTTCACACTGTGGTAAAGCTTTATAACGTCAAGAAAGAGAGAGAGAGAGAGAGAGAGAGAGAGTAATCACCATTATCCAATTCATTCTCATTCAACTCAAGTCGACAGAAGTATCAAAACAATCTCAAACGAAACTAAATTATTCCCCCC
Organism: Macrobrachium nipponense; assembly: GCF_015104395.2. Taxonomy (NCBI): domain Eukaryota; kingdom Metazoa; phylum Arthropoda; class Malacostraca; order Decapoda; family Palaemonidae; genus Macrobrachium; species Macrobrachium nipponense. Next base: position 420,616 of record NC_087215.1, on the reverse strand, counting down.
CCCCCCATCCATACCGTAAATCCTCCCCCCCCTACCCAACAAAAACACATTAAACGCACCCACCAAATAAAAAAGTTGCATTTATAAAAAAGTAAACAAAAAAAAGACTGCATTTACAAAGCAGTTGCTTTGACAAATAAATTAGCATTTACAAAAAAGTTGCATATACACCAAATTTTGCATTTAAAAAATAGTTGCATTTACAAAATAGTTACATTTGCACAAAGTTTGTTATTACAAAAAAGTGAATCTACAAAAAAGTTTCACTTACAAAAAAGTTTCACTTACAAAACTGCATTCCCAAAAAAAAATGCATTTATAAAAAGAAAGCATTTACAAAACAAAAAAAGTTCATTGACAAAAAGAGAACATTTACAAAATAATGGCATTTACAAAAAAGAAAAAGCTGCATTTACACAAGAAAAGCATCTAAAAAAAAAAAAAAAAAAAACACGCCCTTGCTTTAATTAACGAGCGACTCTCGCTTTCCGCATTCGCTTGTTCGTCCATTCAATTCAACAGCGACTTCTGGTAGTAAAAAAAAAAAAATATGTTCTTGGAAACAGAGCAACTCCTGTTTGGTGCTGTTGACTGGAGACTATTTTTCTCTCGTGATTTTTTTTTTTTTTTTTTTTCATTTCTGTCCAATAGAAATTTTATTATATTTTCAATTTTGACTTGTTTGGGAAATATGTTTTTTTGCGCTGCTTGCTAAATATATGTGGTTTTTTTTCACTGCTTACTAAATATGTTTTTTTTTTTTGTGCACTGCTTACTAAATATATGTTTTTTTTTTGCATGCTTACTAAATATGTTAACATGTTTTTTGTGCACGGCTTATTAAATATGTTATTTTCTTATGCACTCCTTACTAAATATGTTACCATGTTTTTTTTTTTTGCACTGCTTACTACGTATGTTAACGTTCTTTTTTCACTGCTTACTAAATATGTTAACATGTGTTTTTTCTTTGCCTGCTTACTAAATATGTTAATATCTTTTTTCAACTGCTTACTAAGTATGTTAACATGTTTTTTTTATTTTTTATTTTTGCATGCTTACTAAATATGTTAATAAGTTTTTTTCCACTGCTTACTAAATATGTTAAAAAAAATTTTTTGCATGCTTACTATATAAGTTAACATGTTTTTTTTTTTTGTGTACACCGATTACTAAATATGCAAATAAGTTAACACGCTTTTTTGTGCACTGCTCACTAAATATATCAGCTAAACAATTATTTCTTAAAGCGTATTGTATGTTTCCTTTCAGTGCATTTTACTGGTCAGGAGTATTCAAGTACAAAAATATAAACATATTAACTAAACAATCATCGTTCCAAGAATGTTGTTTCCTTTCCGGACATTATACTGCTCAAGAATAATAAAATTTCTCAAATATAAACTTAACTAAACAATTATTGTTCTAAGAATACCGTTTCATTACGGTGCTTGGGAAGTGCATATGAAAATATTTAAATAAGTTAATTTAATAACAGTGAAGGCTGCCTGCTTCTCTCTCTCTCTCTCTCTCTCTCGAATCTCTCTCGCAATCTCTCTCAATCTCTCTCTCTCTCTCTCTCTCTCTCTCTCTTTTTAATCCTAAACTTCTGATGAAATTCTTCGTCTTCCCAGATGAAATTAGCATTCTCATACATGCACAAGCACAGGATAGAGGTACCTACATTTTACTTTGGAATAATATAATAATCTAAGTGAATTTTTTTCCTTCGTATTTTCAGAAAAAGAATAAAATAAATCGGGGAATTTCTCTGTTCACAAAAAAAAGTAGAGAGAGAGAGAGCGAGAGGGAGGAGAGAGAGACGAGAGACGAGAGAGAGACTGGGGAGATTGAGAGAGGAGGAGAGAGATTTCATGTTGCTTTTGAATAATACAACAAAGAAATTTTGTCGTATCTTCAAAATGTCTAAGACAATTCCTCTGTTCTGAAGAGAGAGAGAGAGAGAGAGAGAGAGAGAGAGAGAGAGAGAGAGAGAGAGAGATTCCTTGGCAGTGCAAAATGTGCAAATGGAAGAAGAGAGCGAAAAGGAGAGATATATAAATATCATTCATCACCACTTAACGTCAATCAACTCGGAAGGATTCCATTCACCGCCAACTCCTCATCTCTCTCTCTCTCTCTCTCTCTCTCTCTCTCTCTCTCTCTCTCTCTCTCTCTCACGAAATGTGTCCAAAAGGAGAAGTTAGCAGTAGAGAGAGGTTCCCGCATACCAAACCACTCCCTTATAAATAATCCAGCCCAATAACTGTCATTTTCTTAACTGCTCTCTCTTCTCTCTTCTCTCGGTTTCATCTCTTGCTTGGTTTCACTCCTAAGTCTCTCACAGTCTGGCTTCGCTCTTGAACTTAGAGGCTCGTTCATTCATAAGTATGCGCGCGTACTCTCGTGACCTTTATACATACACATCAATACATACAAACCATATATATATATATATATATATATACTTGTATGTATACACACATATATGTGTATATATACATACAAGTATATAAAATTATATATATGTATTATAATATGGTGTGTATGTATTGATGTGTATAAACGAAGAAAAGAACATTTCCTGCTCAGGATGACATTTTGTTTCATTTCCCCAAATATTTGCAATAACTCGTGTATATATATATATATATATATATATATATATATATATATATATTATATATATGAAAGGAAATATCATTCTGAACAGAAAATGTTCTTTTAAGGCTTCGTTTGTCGCTGAGGTGAATTCACACACAATTAACCTCATCACTTGCACAAATGTTCTGTGGAAGATCTCCCAAAACAATCCACCTCTAGGTCAGGATAATTAAATCTGTTCGCTTGCACAGCTACCGGGACGATGGGGACAGTTAGTCCTTGAGTTTGAAACCCTTATGGACAGAATCCCTGACAGACACCATCCTGCTTCAATGAGGTCTTGTTATATTTACAATTATTTTTCCCAGTCTCTCCTGGTGACAACCCAAGAATGAAGTGGGTATCGCCCATGGCATATTTCCAAAGCCAAAGAGGGGATGGGATACCCATTTGCATCTGGGTTGACTGGTGGGCTGGAGACCGTGAGCAATCCACGCGTTTAGGAACGCGAGTTGAATTTAGAGTTATTTAGCCATGGGGCTATATTTTAATAGGAATTTAGCTTTATGCTTATCATAATTTTATACTTGCTACATGTATGGTACAAGCGTGCTCCTGTAATTTAATCCCAAGTTAATAATAGGGAAAGTTTAAAGGCATTGTTATTTCAAGCCATTATACACGTACAAATATTTCTTCAAAATTCAACTTTATTAAACAAAGGATTACTTAGTTTTACTAAGAAAATGTAATTCCCAAGATTGGAATGTACGAATTACTATTGGTAAGATGTTAGCAATGAATATTTTCTGGGACAATTTACTCCTTAAATCCTTTGAAAAAAAAAGATAATATAGCAATTGCCTTCTATATGTAAGAGCAAGTATAAACATCCCTACCCTTTCATTATACACTGAGCGCATGAGAGTGAATGATAATTCTAAAGCACTAATTTAAACCTTCCAACTCTCCTTCACTCAGCTCATAAAGAACTGAAGTTGACTCACAACACGGAAGCCTTTCATGATCACCTGCTATAAAAGCTAAAAGCTAACATCTCTTAACATCTGCAAACCCTTTCATTCAAGCTATGAAAGTCACGACGCAACTGGCCAACAACACGAAAGCAAACTTATTACCCCTACAAACCACAGAACGCCAAGTCCTTCCTCCCTGAAGCACTGTGCCTTTTAAAAGCAGGTAGTCAGCCTGGGGGAGGGGATGGGGGAGGAGGGAGGAGGGTGGAGAGATACAAAGGAGGCAACAATAAATCACTTCCTCGTTGGGCCAATTATAGCAGCTTTATCCAACACCGTGTCAATCTGGGTGTCTCTGTAAGGCACTGTATAGGATGACCTGTAGACTGAGTCTGTAAAGCACTATACAGAATGACCTGTAGACTGAGTCTGTAAAGCACTGTACAGAATGACCTGTAGACTGAGTCTGTAAAGCACTGTACAGAATGACCTGTAGACTGGAGCTGTGTGTTAAAGCCACTGTACAGAACATGACCTGTATAGACTGAGTCTGTAGCACTGTAAACTTGTACAGAATGACCTGTAGACTGAGTCTGTAAAGCACTGTACAGAATGACCTGTAGACTGAGTCTGTAAAGCACTGTACAGAATGACATGTAGACTGAATCTGTAAAGCACTGTACAGAATTACCTGTAGACTGAACCTCGGAAACTAATCCTATTGATTACAAATGACGTCTTGATCTGCGTAATTTACATGCACTAAATTTAACGCCAAGTAAATTATGTAAAGAATTGACTTGACATCCAATATTCAGAACATCTTTTGAAATGAAGATTTTGCCATGTAAATCTTACATCATAAATAGAAGAGTCCAAGATTAAAATCTGGCATCTTTGTCGCTTTTGCTTATCTTTGCATTGATAATAATAATCTAATAATGAACGAGATTAAGTCAAATGAATATTAATTCTTGGTATTTGAAAAGCGTACGAAAAGACGCGAATGCTCAAGACAATATATATACTTCGGTCATGACTTTTATACACGACTGATGGTGATTGTATATTGTGGTTTTGAAGGTTTTATGGTGCAATATAAGATACTTGACGTCACAATCTTGAATGTGTCAATAAATATACCGCAGAGAGAGAGAGAGAGAGAGAGAGGAGAGAGAGAGAGAGAGAGAGAGAGAGAATCATCCATGAAATTACCAACTTCGGAGCAAGAACCGAGTCATGGCAGATGATCAAATGGCTTCAGCAAAAATAAATAGGCAAATAAATAAATAAATATATGAACAAAGAGACATTATACAACAGAGAGAGAGAGAGAGAGAGAGAGAGAGAGAGAGAGAGAGAGAGACGGCACCAAACACAGGAAATGGCACATTCTCTCGTCACTTGTAAAACCGCGGCCGGCAATGGCACCGAGCATGAGAGAGAGAGAGAGAGAGAGAGAGAGAGAGAGAGAGAGAGAGAGTGTCAGGGTGCGTGTCTGAACCGAATTTCATTCTTGTGAACTTTTACGGCAACAAAGACCCCAAGAGAGGAGAGATATCCGTGATACAAACTTCCATTAAGAGAATCCTCAAGCGTAAATTAGATCTGAAATACAAACTCGAAGCCAAAGGTCATGCGATGGGACCTGTGAGGTCATTCAACACTCAAAAGGAAATAAGAGTAAAAATAGGTTTTAAAACTGTGACAGGAGGGAAACCTCGCAGTTGCACTGTGATTGTCAGGAGAGGGTGGAAAGTGAGTAGGAAGAAAGAGAATATGAACGGAGGTACAGTAAAAGGAATGAAAGGGGCTGTGGCTAGAGGCTCTCTCTCTCTCTCTCTCTCTCTCTCTTCTCTCTCTCTCTGTATAATGTCTCACTTTTAAATGCATATTTATTTTTAATAAAGCCATTCGATCATCGGCCAAGATTCTGTTTCCTGTTTGTCTACAAACGCATTATGATTGTCCTCAATTTCATCGACGTGGGAGTTTCGCTACGTGAGAGAGAACTTGAAAACGATCACGTACTTCAAACGGTGACAGCGTGACCTGAATAAAGGATACATCATTTGCAAAGAACGGAGAAGAATTCTAATTATTCTATGCACTTCTATGTGTACCGAGAGGAGACTGGTACCATAAGATTGCCCTTAAATAGGCAGGTTTATACCCGGCATCTAACGGCCTTCATTCAGTTTCTCCTTCAGTTTCTCGCTGGGTGAGTGGTTTGCGTACTCGCCTATACCGATCTGGCAGCCCGAGTTCGCTCTCAGCTGCTGCCGACGCGGAATTGGAGGAATGTTATTTCTAAATCTAGAAAATATACCGGATTAAACTCAATATAACATAGTTCAATCTAGAAAAAAATACAACTACAGATCACTAACCAGGGCGGGTGACATCTAGATAAGGTAACATATTTGAATCTAGAAAATGTATATACCACATTTCACTCAAAAGAGTCGGCGCCAACATCCAGGTAATGTGTATGAACATCAGAGTACATTGATAAAATATATGGTGACCTCAAAGCATGAAACGTGTACAATTCGACAGCACCTCGATGCAGCCAAAGGATGTATAAATAAAAATGGAACAGAGGACTCTGTCTCCTTTGAGGTCATTATCGTCATGTCCCTCAGTGAGCGTTATGTAGAGTGCGATAATACAAGGCGTGATTCGACCTCGAGCTTACTCGGGACACATGCAAGATTTTTCCCTAACATAAGTTGTGAATATTATATTCCTAATTTGGCGTAAATCAAAACGTTCTAAAATCTACGGTCAAATAGAATTTTGTTTCACCAGCGAAAATTAAAATAAATCCGATATATTTTAGTAGAAATAATTTTTCTCTACTGTTTAACATGCACATTATTTATGTTTTACATTTTCATTCTAATAAATAAATCATAAATATTCTATCCTAAAATTCCTGTATCTTTAACTCGACGCGAAACACCTTTTCAGACCTTTACAAGCTTTTCCATCCATACACTTTTCCTACCAACAACAACGAAGTGGTTTGTAGGGTTACTCCCCGAGTAAGCGAAAATAAAGATAATTGCTACAATAAACAAAAGCAATAGAAGATATACAGAGCAACCTTGATCTTAACATCCACTGGTAATTTATTTCTTCATTACTCATTAGTGATAATATGTCATGATAGTGAATGTTCAATAGAGCTTCAAGAGCAACTCAAGATCGTATCATCACTTATAAATTGGGTTTAAAAATGACCTACTATTGGAAAATATATACACTTCAAAGGTTAACAACATACTACCTTCGTGAAGAGCAACTCAAGGTGGCATTATCCCTTATAACTTGAATTGAACACGAACTGAACACCAACCTGAAATAGAAAAACACGAGTATAAACATTTAAAAGTGACATGCTTTGTTTCAAAAACAATTAATAATGCAGCCAGTTTGTTTTCCAAATATATTCCAGTTTGAATGCATCTAAAATATGCAAAATATGCATTCGCACTAGGAATGCATTCCCGAAATGTTTGAAAATGAACAAAACCGGAAATATTTTTTTTATATAATTTTTAAAAGGAATGTGTTCTGTTTGAAAATAATCTAATAATACGGTTGTTATTGTCCTATAGATTCCAAGTAATTTACCAATTCAACAGATCTAAAAAAAAATCATTCACACTCACATTGAATTACAAATTTGAAAAATGTTAAACCCCGAATTTTTTTTTTAGAATTCTTAATTAAAAGGGATGTGTTCTGCTTGATAATAATGATAAAAAAACAATAAATATTCTCATATAGATTATAGTAATTGACTTATTTAATGGATTTAAAAATGCAGAGAATGTGAGGATATATTCCAGCTTTGAAAAAGTTAATAAAACCGGATGATTTTTCAGATTATTTTTTTTCCAAATTCTAGGACACACTAATCCAAAGGGTCAGTGAACCTCCCCTGGACAGCCTCCCCTACCTTCCATCCCTCACCCCCACCCCCCACCCCCACGAGGAAAACTAAGGACCTAATACTGCAGCTGTAAAACAAAAACTCGTTTTCCAACTGTCCAACTCTCTCAGGATATTCTACGTTCATCGTTTGGCACAAAATCCTATGAATGGGAATAACCTCTTCAACGGAGAATGCGTTTCAGAGGGAGGGGGGAGGGGGGGAGGAGAAATAAAATCTCTTTCATGATGGCAGACCAACCCTCTCTCTCTCTCTCTCTCTCTCTCTCTCGATAGTAAGAAGATATATATATTTACATATTCGAAGCCAACTCTCTGCTCCACTCTCATTCGATTCAGCATATTTGAAAGTCTCTCTCTATTTTGGAAGTGTGCTCTCTCTCTCTCTCTCTCTCTCTCTCTCTCTCTCTCTCTCTCTCTCTCTCTCTCTCTCTCCTTTTGTGCTGGACTCCACATTCTGACGATTTCCATTCGTCCAAAAAATGAAGCGGAAAAAATAAAAAAATTGGGGAAGAAATCGAAGATTCGAAGCGTTTTCTGGTTCTCCTATGATGCCGAGAGAGAGAGAGAGAGAGAGAGAGAGAGAGAGAGAGAGAGAGAGAGAGCAAATCATTCCTTGATGATGCAGACGCGTTCCGATGCACTGTTCAAATGCGATTTCTTCTCATCGGTTTTCCATCCAGAGAGAGAGAGAGAGAGAGAGAGAGAGAGAGAGAGAGAGAGAGAGAGAGATCCTATACCGTCGGACAGACAGGGAGTATATTCATGACTTCTGTTCTCTCAGGAAATAAGAATTTCTCGACTCTTACTTCTGTACGCTTGAGAGAGAGAGAGAGAGAGAGAGAGAGAGAGAGAGAGAGAGAGAGAGAGAGAGAGAGACTATACCGAAGGACAGATAGGGGTTGTATATATATTCATTCCTTCAATATGCTTTTGAGAGAGAGGGAAGGTTCTCGATTTTTACTTCAATATGCTTAGAGAGAGAGAGAGAGAGAGAGAGAGAGAGAGAGAGAGAGAGAGACTTGAATTTCAAAGTCATTGGACCCTCTGGGCTTCTTCCATTTGAATACGGTTCATCTTCTGAATAATAATAATAATAATAATAATAATAATAATAATAATAATAAAAATAATAATAATAATAATAATAATAATGCGTATATCAGTGTTTATTTACCGTACAGGTGCCAGCTACTGCCATTTCACAGCCGGCGCCTCTTCTGTATTCCAAGCACTGTCATTTAGATTACCAATTGTTTACCAAGCCTTTGTCGTGCCAGGTGTAAATACCATTTCATTTAATGGATTATTTTTCAAGGGGATGAGGGGGTGGGGTGGGAGGCAGGTCGGGAAGGGGGTGGGCGGGGACATTCGTCAACACACCTTGGCACAGCGCCATCTGTTGTCGTGCTAATTATGTGTGATTAGGATATACTTCTAATAATGTCTACTCTAGGCGTTACGCTGTCGTCTGATATTAGATGTTTTTTACACTGAATATAATATCATTCAGAATATATACATACGTAAATTTTGTAATACGTGGTATATATAAATAAATTAATATAATATATATTCATGCATACATATAATATATACATATATATAATATGTATAACTGAATCATGAAAGTTAGGAACGTGATAAATCCATAAATAAAGATAAATGCCACGAAGGAAAAATAAACGAAAGGAGGTCTGCAAGATCTTTCGACTTTAAAAGTCCTTTACCGAGCAGATACTATATATATATATATATATATATATATATATATATATATGTACACGTGTGTATTTTATTGCATCTATATATATATATAGTGTATATAAACATATAAATATAATGTGTTGAAAAAAACGAACAAAAATAATAGCAGTGATGCTTGAAAAAAATATTCAACAAGTACAACGGAAAAGTAATATAAAAGCCCCAAAAAAAAAAAAGCCAAAAAAAAGAGCCAAATTTAAGAAACAAAACATGCATATTTCAAAAACCAGCACAAGAAAGAACACAAAGACCCCCTCCATCCCCCTAACCTCCCCCCCCAAAAAAAACATTCCAATTCGCAAACCAGACAAACAGAGATAAGGAGGAACAATAACCTCAAAAACAAACTCTCCTTTTGTGAATTCACACTTTTAACAGGTTTGCAAACAAAAGCGATTGCTTGCAGAAGCAGCAGCAGGCTGCCGCCCCATCTCCCCCCAACCCCCGGACCCCCCCAACAAAAAACTACAAGACCATATTGTCCTCAAAGGAATTCTAAGAACTCGGGCAAGTAGTGGCAATTATTATATAAACAGACGAACACACACACACTTCAACTAACGTGAAACGAAAACATTTAATGACGAAAGGAGGGGGAGAAAGAAGGGGGGGAGAAAGAAAGTGAGGGGGGAGAAAGTAAGGGGAAGAGGATATTGTGAGGGAGTGGGTGAACTGAAGGGGGATAATGTGAGGATATTGGGTAAGGAAAAGGGGATGCTAAGAGGGTGAGGAGGATATTGCTGGAATGTGGGTAAGGTAAAGAGAATATTGTGGGAATTGTATTAAGGTAAAGGGAATATTCTTGGAATTGGATTAAGGTAATGAGCATATGTGGGAATTGCATTAAGTTTCAGGGAATATTGTTAGAACTGGATTACGGTAATGGGAATATTCTTGGAACTGGATTAAGGTAAAGAGAACATTATGAGATTTGGATTAGGGTAAAGGGAATTCTATGGGAACTAGATTAAGGTAAAGTGGATATTGTGGGGACTGGATTAAGGCAAAGGAACTACTATGAAAACTGGGTAAATCAAATGGGATTAAGGAAAGTGGGAATACTGTGTGGAAAGTGGGGTATGGGAAAAGGGTCATTGTGAAGCTCTGGGTCTGGAAAGTGACTGGAAAAGTGACTGGAAAAGTGACTGGAAAAGTGACTGGAAAGTGACTGGAAAGTGACTGGAAAAGTGACTGGAAAGTGACTGGAAAAGTGACTGGAAAGTGACTGGAAAGTGACTGGAAAGTGACTGGAAAGTGGGGGATGGGAATATTCTGGAATGTTGGGTCAGAGAAAGGACACACTTAGGAAATGGGTAAAGAAATAAAAAGGGGGATACAGACTGATACACAAAAGTACAGTACACATGGAAAGGGGGAGGGTATTGTCGGAGGATAGAGTTAAAGGGTAAAGAGGGGGGAGGGGGGGGGGAGGGGAGGGGGGGAGGGGAGGGGAGGGGAGATTGCTTAGAATGCATGAGTAACACCACCTGGATCATATTCAGCGAAGGCCTTACAGCTGCAACAAGAGAGACGCCACAGGAATTTCGCCAGTTATTCCTCTCTCTCTCTCTCTCTCTCTCTCTCTCTCTCTCTCTCTCAATCATTAGGACACTGTGAATGAACAGTGGAATCTGCTCCTAGAGATAAGTGAGCACACGATGTCTCCCTCTTAGGATGGACTAACAAATCTTTGAGACATCCTAATCCTTATTAATCTCTCTCTCTCTCTCTCTCTCTCTCTCTCTCTCTCCTGGCTGACTGTTAGCTACCAACACCTCCCTCCTTCTCTCTGTCTCTCTGTCTCTCTCTCTCTCTCTCTCTCTCTCTCTCTCTGGGTGTCTGTACATCCAATCCCCTTCCCCCCCCCCTTCTCTCTCTCTCTCTCTCGTCTCTCTCTCTCTCTCTCTCTCGTCTCTCTCTCGCTCCTCTCTTGGGTGTCTGTAACTTGGGACAAGCATGATTAAATTTATGAATACCTAAATAAAAAAATAAATCATCTTACAAAGTCGTCATCTGCATTACAAGTTATATCATAAATTATCCTTAAAAACAAACCAAAACTCTGCCTGAGAACGATTTAATAAACAAATAAGTAAAATTCACTTTATGAAACTTTTAAAACTTCAACTGTAGCACCCAGCCACCTCCCACCCACGGCCCAAACATGAACCCCCAAAATTGGCAGGGTGTTCCTTCATTCTATGGCTTCCTGACACTCTGTCAGGCTGTCTTAATTAATTATTCAGGCCCGGGGCAAATTTATTGGGCTGCCGTGCTACTGCGCGTCAACGTTGCAGAGAAATGATGTACTGAATGTAGTTAATAAAAGTAATATGAACCACATTCAGTTTTTCATTTATCAAAGAATATCGAAAATATAAAAGTAATATCAACTTTTACATTTTCGAGATTCTTTGGTAAACAAATGCAAAGTTAAATGTAGTTAATATGACTTTTATCATTTCGATGTTCTTTGATAAATAGCTACAAAATTGAATGCTGTTAATATGACTTTAATCATTTCGAAGATCTAAACTTGCTAAGTGAGTTGAAGGTTTCGCTACAGTATTTATAATTTGTTTGTTTATAAATAAAAAAAATAAAAACTGACAGATCTTCAACGCATTTCTAGTGCTACATCGTCTACGTGAAAGGCATGAATACTACAACGTCCAAGGTACTGTACAATGCTGTAGAATAACAAAAGTACGAATCACTATGTAGAACGAGAGCATTTATCTCCTACATAAAATAAAACCAGAACACGTACAGGATGTCATGCTATTTTATCATTTAATTCTGGTATAAACGTACTGAAATATTCTTAAGCTTGCATTTATATAACTCTCTTTACATTTATTTTTAGCCACATTCACAGCTGCTCGGGTCAAGAAACGAAATTTATTAATGTTGCAAAAAAGGATTTCACCAAAA
>NC_087215.1:397948-407874 GCF_015104395.2 Macrobrachium nipponense | reverse complement strand
TGAGAGCGATAATTATCACGTTTGTTTTATTGACAACCCCTCCCCTGTATATATATATATATATATATATATATATATATATATATATATATATATATATATATATATATATAAAGGTTTTTTGCCACGAAGGAAAAAACGAAAAAAGCGAGATAGCCGAGTACTTTCGGTCCTGTTTAGGACCCTTTACTAAGGCAAACTGATTTTACAAGAGGACAACATAGTCAAAAGAAGGCATATATATATATATATATATATATATATATATATATATATATATAATATATATATAAATATATCATATAAAGATAGATATTCTATCTATACACCAATAAATAAATCTTATTGGTAATAAAATATTCCGTATTCCATACAGGCCTACTTGATCTACAAATTTGCAACTCAACGAACAACATTATGAGGTTCTACCTCATATCCTCATGCTACGACGCACATCAACCCCTCAACCTACATAACGTCGTACGAAGAAAGAGGAAAAAAAGAGAGAGAGAAATAAGGAAGCGAAGAAGAAGAGACAGAAAACACAGAAGTAAGAAACTCCGACGAAGCGAGTCGCCATGTTTATGATTATTGGGGCTGTAATGCCTTCCTCTTCCCCCGCCCCCCTCCCCCTTACAACTTCGGAACGGAAGGACGACGATTCCCGGGAATGCCCTCATGATTCCCATGAAACCTTTCCGGCCTCATAACCTCAGTAGCTGAGGGAATGAGGCGTTTTCTCTCGTTACTCTCACATTAGTACTTAAATGAGGACGATTATATGTACAGTTTCCCGTCACTCGCTTCCCTGTTAAAGGGGCGACTTGAAATTGGTTCCTCCCATTCCCGTTGCCAATTACGGGACCTGGAATGGGAATTATACAGCGGGGGAGTCTAGTCTTTCACGCCACGTGGTAGACAAATGATTTCCCTTCCCCGTTTTAAAGGGACAGGGACTGAAACTATACCCCACCCCTTTTTAAAAGAACGGGGGACTGAACCTATACCCCACCCTTTTTAAAAGGACGGGGGACTGAAACACAACCACCTCCCCTTTTAGAAGAAAGGTATAAATGTCCCACTATATATATATATATATATATATATATATATATATATGTATACATATATATAATATATATATATATATATATATATATATATATATATATATATATATATATAAATAATAAGGCAAAAATGAAAGATTAAAACTATATCATATAAAAAGCTCCAGCGTTGTTTGCACGGAAGATATAGAGCAAAGTTACTAATAATTTCATGTTACAAATATTCTTAAATATTATAATGTTTTCTTACATAAGTTTTAAAATTTTCTCCTACATTAGTTTTACACACAGAAAAGGCAGGTATACAAAAATATTAACTATAAACGCTTGTGTTGAATAGAGGTCGCCTAGAACAAGCATTCTATTATTATTATTATTATTATTATTATTCAGAAGACAAGCCCCTCTTCGTATGAAACAAACCCACAGGAATCACTGACTTGATATTCAAGCTTCTACATAATATGGCGTTTATTTGAAAGAAGTTACAAAATACAACAGGAAATGCTGCAAGAAGAGATCATTTATTAGAAAAATACTGAAAGATAAATTAGTATATCAACAAATAATTAGATTAGAGAAAAGTTCAATAAATAAAACACAAGGCGAACTGTTTTGGGATAGCAAAGCGTCTGTACTACCTTCGCTTAAACTTTTAAAACGAGAATTAAAAATGCGTATAAACTTGCAACGAAAAGCGTATATATAACAAGAAGGTAAATGAGTAAATCAACAAATAATTAGATTAGAGAAAAGTTCAATAAATAAAACACAAGGCGAACTGTTTTGGGATAGCAAAGCGTTTGTACCTTCGCTTGAACCTTTAAAACTATAATTAAAAATGCGTATAAACTTGCAACGAAAAGCGTGTATATGTATGTATGTATGTGTATATATATATATATATATATATATATATATATATATATATATATATATATATATATATGTATATATATAATATATCTCTCTCTCTCTCCCTCTCTCTGACGCACAAAATACAAGGAGAGAACGCAGCCGAATTTAACAGAGAGAGAGAGAGAGAGAGAGAGAGGAGAGAGAGAGAGAGAGAGAGAGAGAGAGAGAGAGCCACTGAGCCTCTGTCTGGAGTGCTAAGTGGCACTACACATTGACCAATTAGAATTCAGATCAATACAGCGCCCAGTTAGAAGTTGTAAACGGGGCGTAATAGCGCCTACGAAAAAAATTTCACGTTTCATACAGTGGGATATGTTTGGTTCAGACGCGGTCTACAGTGGTTACAGCAGTAGATTACAGAATAATACAGTTACTGTAATGCCCATAAGGTGTTATTGTAAAATCAATTTTTATAGCGACTACAGCAGTTGATTACAGATATTGTAAAATCAGTTTTTACAGTGACTACAGCAGTTGATTACAGAAGAATACAGTTACTGCAATGCCCATAAGGTGTTATTGTAAAATCAATTCTTATAGCGACTACAGCAGTTGATTACAGATATTGTAAAATCAGTTTTTACAGTGACTAATAGCAGTTGATTACAGAAGAATACAGTTACTGTAATGCCCATAAGGTGTTATTGTAAATTCAATTTTTATAGCGACTACAGCAGTTGATTACAGATATTGTAAAATCAGTTTTTACAGTGACTAACAGCAGTTGATTACAGAAGAATAAAGTTACTGCAATGCCCCATAGGTGTTATAAAATAGATTTTTACAGTGACTACAGCAGTTGATTACAGAATACAGTGACTAGGAATACCTCTATAAAACAAATTCAGTGTTATACAGTGAGCTGTGGGGGTTAGTCGCGATCTACAGTGACTACTACAGCAGTAAATTACAGAATAGTGACTGTAATACCTCTAGGTGTGTTATTATCAAATCAATTTCAATATGGGCTTCTTATGAAATGATCGATCAGCTGTTATGAGTATGGATAGATACTCCCTAATTACCAGTGGAATTAAAAAAAAGTAAACTATGGTTGGAGAATAAAAGGCAAAATACTAATGTTGAAAAAATTTCAAAATATTCCCTTCCCATAACCCGTCCCGCCGTCCCCACCCGGGGCGGACAAGTAGGTTTGCATGAGGATGGTGGATGTCTCCCCTACCCTCCCGTACCCCTACCTACATCGTCCCCACCCAGGGCGGACAAACAGTCACCAAGGGGAAGACAAACAAGATTAACGGAGATTTTATTATTACAGATTCAAAATCCAAACGAAGACTTAATATATATTTTTAGATTTTTTATTTTTTACTTATTTTCCTAATTATACCATTAGGGTGGGAGGGGGAGAGAGGCTAGTGACGGGGACTATTATTATAGAATAAATAACAAGGAAACCTTAGAATTCCATTTATACATAGAATTACCACAACAGCTAAACAAAAGGTATGACCTTTAAACAAGCACTCTGCATATATATATATATATATAATATTATATATAATATATATATATATATATATATATATATATATATATATATATATATATATATATATATATATATATATATACATATATATAATGAGTTAATTAAAAAAAGAAAGAATTAATATAAGGAGAGAACCATTTAAGTAAAACAATAATCCAGAAATCCAAAAACTTGCTTAGTAAATAACGTTTAAAGTATCTAAATTCCTAAAAATAAAAATAACCAGGAACTGAACGCAAAATATAAATATTAAAAAAAATAGCTGCATTCCCATCACATCCACAAACATTTAAAAAACATCGTAAAAAAAGTTATCTTAACAGCTATTTAAAAGCTCATCTATTCCTCTATTCACCGCAGTCGTGGTATATATATACATATCCCTCTGAACAGTGTGCCGACATATTCCAATATTTTCATTTCCTGCCCCAAAAAACCGCCCATTCCAATTTTCCCTTTTTTGGAAAAAAAAAAATCATTTCCGCTTCATTTGCTCTTCAAAATATTTGTTGGGGGAGTTGTTTGTTGGCGCTGCCACTCAATCCCGTATCTCTCCAACAAACTGGGGCTCATATCCGATTCTAAAAGGATAAATACGATCTATTTCCGGGTCGAAAATTCGGTGTTAAAAGGGCTTAAATGAAAAAAAATGAGAGCTCCCAAACAACGTCGATTACCTGACCCAGAATTAACCGTGAAATGACACTGTTATGCGGGATAATGAAACGGCAGGTCCTGCTACGTAGGATAAAGGTATAGCAGGGATGCACGAACTTCGCGTGACACAGGTTTTAGACGATAAATAAAGTGGTTTGCATGAACGCCGTTGCACACGAACAATGAGCTGTTGCTTTTTTTTTCAGTAAAAATGGTGTATATGCCGTTTCGGCAAATTCTTATATTCGACATTCTCATGAACGTTGGGGTTTATGCTTACATTCTCTTCTTCTCTCTCTCTCTCTCTCTCACTCTTACATTCACATAAACTACCTTGATTATCTCGTCCACAAACTACATACTCAAGTATTTATCTAAAGATAAATTCTCTCTCTCTCTCTCTCTCTCTCTCACATAAACTACAATAATCAAGGATCTATCTGAAGAAATACACTTATCTCTCTCTCTCTCTCTCTCTCATCTCTCCTATCTGCTCTCTCTCTCTCTCACACACACAACACAGAACACACACATAAACTAACTAAAGAGGATTATATCTAAGATCCTATCTAAAAAGATATCTCCCCCTCTCTCTCTCATCTCTCCTTCTCTCTCTCTCTCTCTCTCAGAGAATTTTCCAGCCTCCAACCAGCGCCTTCACACCTACCCCCCCTCCCCACACCCCCCCCCCCCCCCCCCCCCCCCCAACCCAAAAAAAAAGGAACCGGGTCCTCCTCCTCCTCCTCTTCCTCCTCCTAAACTCTCCCGACTAGTGATTTAGGAGGAGGAGGAGGAGGAAGGTTCAGGCAAAAGCGAATGTTGATCGCGGTAGTTACAGCTGTTCAATTAAAGAGGCCGTAATGTCGTCGGCTTCTTTCCTCCGGCCCCCCCACCCCACCCCCCAAACCACCACCGCCTTCCTTCCTTCCTTCCCCCTACCCCCAACTTCTTGCCTCTTCTTGCTCCGTCTTGGGGCCCTCAGAGAGCAAGGCAGGCACCGCACAGAGAGAGAGAGAGAGAGAGGAGAGAGAGAGAGAGAGAGCTATTTCTCTTTAGATAGATCCTTGATTATGTAGTGTGAGAGAGAGAGAGAGAGAGAGAGAGAGAGAGGAGGGTTTCTCTAGATAGATCCTTGATTATGTAGTTTATGAGAGAGAGAGAGAGAGAGAGAGAGAGAGAGAGAGAGAGGAGGGGGTATTTCTCTATAGATAGATCCTTGATTATGTAGTTTATGAGAGAGAGAGAGAGAGATGTAAACATAGCGTTTGCCTCTGTGTGTGTGTGAGAGAGAGAGAGAGAGACTTTTTGTGTGTGTTAATGACAAGAGATATAAGTGATGAGAGAGAGAGAGAGAGAGAGAGAGAGAGAAATCAGTCTAAATGAAAATTTGGCGAAATAAAGAGCGTCACAGCTATGCAGCCTAATGGATATTGCAGTTACATAACAGCAGACTAACACCGGACGCGAGTGGTCATAGATGAAGGAAGCACCCTTGTCCAATTTCGTTCACTCTAATCAAAAGTCGATCTGTCAACAACAGATGCAAAATAAAAGACGCTCTTTATAATTCGAATTGGGGTAATTTCGATGTGCGGATGGAAATATGGTTGGTTCAAGTCAAATGTTAAATGCTTTAGGTTACATTGGGACTTCGGTTCAAGGTCGTCACATTCAGTGACGTCATACATAACACAGAGGCTGAACTCTAGCGAATTTTATACCGTGTTATTAGAATATTAAGGGTTCTTCATTTTTTTTTTCAGTGATATGACCGATTTATTATGAATTTTGTCGTCCTATGAACGAGGATAGGTTAGGATATTGAGCTTGTCAAAAAAATTATATTTTGAATGGAAAAGAGCAAGTACAAGGAAGAGATGGTGAGGTGTGTGTGTGTGTGTGTGTGTGTGTGTGTGTGTGTGTTGGGGGGAGGGGGCCTGGAAGTGAGAAGGGAGACCACTCCAACCCGAATGACATCTACTGTCACACTGCATTCCAATCTCCTTCTTCTGCAGCTATACCTTCAAATCTCTCTCTCTCTCTCCCTTTCTGCTCTGAAGCTCTGTGAAGCTCTGTACAGAGCTCTCCCTCGATGCCACTTCGCCTCTATTCCTCGGATTCTCCCCCATCTACCACTCGAGAGCAAAGCTGGAGGAAGAGGTGGTAGAGAGGTAGTACCCAAGGAGGTAATACTATACCTCCCTCTTAAAACGGCCCTTAACCAAACATTTCGACCTTGCCTTCTTCATCCCCGCATCTCCTTGAGAACAGCGTTTGTCAACACAGACGAGCGATATAGCAGCGAGGTTCTGTGAGCACCCAGTACTGGGACTGGGGGGGGGGGGGGGGGGGGGGGGTCTTTGACTGTGCGAAAAAAAGCGGGGGTGGGGGGGGGGAGGGGCTCAAAAGAAAAATGGAGACGAGGATCCGAGACTGAAGAGGTCGTATACAGAGAGAAACTTTTTCCCCTCTTTGTTTTTCCAGAGTCGTTTTGTGTGTCTTCTTTTCTCTCTCTCTCTCTCTCTCTCTCTCTCTCTCTCTCTCTCACCTTCGACGAGAGACAACGAAGGCTCAACTTTTTCACTTTAGCTTCTGCTATTACGGGCCAAGATTTCAGATGGGATAGGAGACAGAAATAAGAGATTTTCCTTCGAGAGAGAGAGAGAGAGAGAGAGAGAGAGAGAGAGAGAGAGAGAGAGAGAGAGAGAGAGAGAGTTCTCTACTATCCAACCAGAGAGCGGCGCAGCATTCTCTTCCATCCTATTTCTTAGAGAGAGAGAGAGATTCTCACTATTCAACCAGAGAGCGGTGCAGCATTCTCCTCGATCCTATTACTGAGAGAGAGAGAGAGAGAGAGAGAGAGAGAGAGAGAGAGAGAGAGAGAGAAAAATAAAGGTAAACAGGGTATAAAATCGATTACTTTTCCAGATTTAAATCATCATCATCTTCCGAGTTTACCTTTGGGGGCATTCCAATATACGTCCTCATTCAACCAACCAGCTGGACTCTCTTATTGTCATAGTTTTATCATAATTTTACTGAACACCTTAATTTTTTTTCTTAATCATGACAGTTTTTGAACAAGTATTTTTTCGGATTTTTAAATTTATTTTTATATCTCACGGTTTTCGCATATTTCTAGTTCCTAGGGAAACTCGCTGAACTGTCAAGGTACAGTCCCTAACACTTACTTTTCAAATATTTTTGTTAATCATGAATAACTATATTAATCCTGTATGTATATACAGTACTACATGAGTATTCAC
This sequence comes from Macrobrachium nipponense, assembly GCF_015104395.2. Lineage (NCBI taxonomy): Eukaryota > Metazoa > Arthropoda > Malacostraca > Decapoda > Palaemonidae > Macrobrachium > Macrobrachium nipponense. Next base: position 400,450 of record NC_087215.1, on the reverse strand, counting down.
ACACAAGCACAAATATGTATGTACGTATATGTAACTACTTCTGTCATTCACTACTTGATAAGGGTGGAAGTTAGTTCACCGAATTATAGTCCTTAGCTTTAAACCAGTGTGTGTAAAATGGGCCTTCTATACTTGAGATATTATATATATACTATACTATATATATATATATATATATATATATATATATATATATATATATATATATATATATCTATCTGTGTGTTTGTGTATATACACACAAACAAATATATTATATATATATATATATATATATATATATATATATATATATATATATATATAATATACACAAGGAGATTATCAAAGTGAGGTCTAAATAGCCTTACTTCAAACTACTGTCCATTTAATCCCTTGTACGTATCTTACTTAAACCCTAAACAAGAAACAAAGGAAACAAAGAAGTCATTCTTAAAACAACCACTCAACACCACCACCATCTCTCTTCCTATGGATAAGACAACTTTAAGAATTAACAGAAGCAATTTCCAAAAGATGGATGAATGAGCATCTTCGTGTCAAAATCTTCGAACACAGAAGAAACACAAAGCGAAAGCGTCTCCATCAAAATTAATTAAAATCTAGACGTTTCATCAATATTCATCATTTCGTAGGAACTGGGGAACAATACCAATTACTCCAAGACGTTGTCTTACATTTGTGATATAATGACAATCCATCTGAAGGATTGGTGTTATATAATGGCAATCCACTTGGAGGACATCTGTTATACATCGGCAATCCATTTGAAGGAAACAAAATCTTGGGTTATTTACATCGGCACTTAATCCTTTGAAGGACATCTGTTATTACATCGGCAATCCAATGAAGGACATCCGTTATACATCGGCAATCCATTTGAAGGACATCTGTTATACATCGGCAATTCATCTGAAGGACATCTGTTATACATCGGCAATCCATTTGAAGGACATCCGTTATACATCGGCAATCCATTTGAAGGACATCTGTTATACATCGGCAATCCATTTGAAGGACATCTGTTATACATCGGCAATCCATTTGAAGGACATCTGTTATACATCGGCAAGGACATCTCTTATACAATGGCAATCCATTTGAAGGACATCTGCTTATACAATGGCAATCCATTTAAAGGACGTCTATAATTATACAATGGCAATCCATTTGAAGGATATTACGTAACGCATATTGGCTTTGGGAGAAATACAAATGACTAATGAGGCAATGCCCAGTCTAATTACCCGACAGAATACCCAATCTAATTACCGGCGCAAATTCCATACAGACTACAAAAAAATCCCATTAAGGACAAACTCCATCGACGTCGGTAGGTTGTGTCAATTTTTTTTTTTTTTTGTTTTTTTTTTTTTTTTTTACATATCTGAGCACGTCGATGCGTTAAAATAAAACACATAAAAAATACTTATAGTATAAGTCTTATACTTGAGAAACAAACCCACAGGTATTTGTGGACGGAATTATATTTATAAATTAATATATTTTTGAAAGAGGCCTTCCCTTTGTCAACTTAGATAATTTTTTTTAAGAATAAATATATTTGAAAAGAGAGCTTTACTTTGTCTTATCTCCGAGAAACAATATATTTGGTACATAATATTTCAAATCTAAACAGAGATATGTGTTTTTAATATATTTGTACCAACGAATAACTGTGGATTTGTTTATCCATTTCAGTATTCGTGCTACGCGGGGAATTTTTCAGTGTCATATATTTTAACTCATGCGATTGCTGAGATATGTAATAAAAAGCACAAATAAACAAACAAACACAAACATACACACACACACAAAACCTTTATACAACCTAGCAACGACAATGGAGCAAGGACTTAATGGGATTTTTTTTTTTTTTTTTTTTAGTCTGTATGCAATTTGCGCCGGTAATTAGATTGGGTATTCCGTCGGGTAATTAGGCTGGGCACTGCCTCATTAGTCATTTGCGTTTCGCTCCAAACCAATATGCGGGACATAATATCCTTCAAATGGATTGTCATTATATAACACAGGTCCTTCAGGAATGCCATTATATAACAAAAAATAAGACAACGTCTTGGAGTAATTGGTATAGTCACTAGTTTCTACAGAATTATGAATATTTATGAAATGTCAAGATGTTAATTCATTTTGACAGAGACAAAACTTCGCTTTGTTTCAGTGTTCAGATTTCTGAAAGGTCTATGTTTAGATTTATTTTAAAATATATTTGTACACATACATAACTGTGGATTTGCCTTTCCATTATCATACATTATTTTTTGCCTTTCCAATATCCATACAGTATTTTTGGCCTTTCCAATACCATACATTACTGTTTACCTTTCCAATATCACATTATTTTTTGCCTTTCCAATATCATACATTATCTTTTGCCTTTCAAATATCATACATTATTTTTTGCCTTTCCAATATAATGCATAATCTTTTGCCTTTCAAATATCCTACATTATTTTTTTGCCTTTCCAATAACATACATTA
>NC_087215.1:390448-395448 GCF_015104395.2 Macrobrachium nipponense | reverse complement strand
ATATATATATATATATATATATATAAATATATATATATATATATATATATATATATATATATATATATATATATATATATATATATAAATTATATATACCCCACACAATGATTAGCATTTAAGCAAGAAATTTCATATATGTGAGTATGCGTATATGTATAATGCGGTATGTATATCTGTGTGTATACAGGTCTGCCTGCCTGCAATACAACGCACGGGAAACAAAAAGAAAAAAAAATTAATTCATTGACTTGTCCACCACCCAACACAAATACGTATCAAATACGCAGCAGGTGACGATCCTGACGAATCCTCCGCTTTTTTCCCTGAATAGGGGGAAAACATCTTCAATTAAAAGCCCTCCCTCTTCCCATGGGAGGGAGGGAAGGGGATGGGTAGGGAGCGGGAGGGGGCTGGGGGGGTGGGGGTGGGGGGGGGGGGGTGGGGGGTGGCCGCCTCTTCTGTTGGCCGAGAGCCACTCTGAATCCATAGTCGTCTGTCCTTTCAGGCAGCCACGCGCATAGCCACTCCACTCTGCTGGCGGTCCTGTTCCAGCACTGTATCCGTAACTAAGCTGATTTTGGAGAAGAAGATAATGGATATATATATATATATATATATATATATATATATATATATATATATTATATATATATATATATATATATAATTCACGGTGGAAAGGTAGGCGATACACGGACTTGGAACAAGTATACTTTCGTAGTATATTCTACTACGTTTCAAGTTCACACTGAATACAAAAGAAGTTTGCATGGCGTTTTTACGTTGCAGGGAACCAGTGGTTATTTAGCAACGGGACCAACGGCTTTACGTGACTTCCGAACCACGTCGAGAGTGAACTTTCTCTATCACCGAAATACACTTTTCTCACACCTCAATGGAATGTCCGAGAATCGAACTCGCGGCCACCGAGGTAGCACGCCAAAACAGAAAGAGGAGGGGGGGGGGGTTGCGGTTTCTTAATCTGGGCTGCGTGTTCTTTATTAAGCAAAAGAGATAATGAAAGATGATCAAGGTTTATTCATGGGTGGAGATTTATACGTTTCTTGTTGGACGTGACTTCGATAAAAATGGACTCCAACAGATTCCTTTTTTCGGTGATCCAACAACCAGGAACAATAGTACGTTTTCCCAGCAATATTTAATAAGCAACAGTGGACAAAATATAATTAAAAACCTCTCTCTCTCTCTCTCTCTCTCTCTCTCTCTCTCTCTCTCTCTCTCTCTCAGTCTGAAGTCAGAACAAGAGTGATTTCCCCAATCATCACGCAGTGGAGGCCGAAGTTTGTGAGGGATCGGCAAAAACAGAAAATTCGCTAATGATCGCCTCGCTGAAGTTTGGTGAAGTTTTGGCACGAAAGCTGTGAAGCTGTCTGTCTGTCTGTCTGTCTATCGACGGCGACTGTGTCTTTCTATCTGTCGATAACGATTGCCTGTCTTTCTGTCTGTCCGTCAGTCGACTATGACTGTTTTTTTTGTTTATCAGTCTGTCTGTCGACAACGACTGTCTGTCGACTACATCTGTCATTCGACTACACATGTCTTTTTATCTGTCGACGACTATGACTGTCTTTTTATCTGTCGACTACGACTGTCTTTTATCTGTCGACTAAGACTGTCTGTCTGTCGACAACGACAACAACTGCCAGTCTGTCTGTCGACTACGACTTTTTATATGTCGACAACGACAACGACTGTCTGCCTGTCGACTCTGACTCTTTGTCTGTCTATCTGTCGACTCCGACTGTCTGTTTATCTGTCTGTCGGCTACGACTGTCAAAACAGGAAGTTGAACCAAAGGCAAACAGACTTCAATGACATTACCGGAGCCAATCAAGATAAAAGGGATGCTGCTGTTCCCTGCTTCTGCTGTTGTTGCTGTTCCCTGCTACTTCTTCTGCTGTTCCTCCTCCTCCTCCTCCTCCTCCTCCTCCTGCAGCTTCGCCGTCGTCTGCTCAGGATGATGCCGCCACCCACTGGAATCAATCAATCTCGTTCGTGCGATCTAGAGTTGAGGACAACGTTCTCGGAATATATATATATCAGATTATCGAACGTTCGAGAGTTGACACTCGAGAGATCACTCGGGAGTATGACGATCAAATAGTTTTATCACTATAGTAATAGACTATTTCTTCAAATAGTCTATCACTAGTAGAAAATAGATCGAGAGTAATAGACTACTTTCTTCAAATAATTGATCACTCGAGAGTAATAGACTATTTTTTCAAATAGTTTTTCACTCGAGAGTAATAGACTTCAAATAGTTGATCACTCGAGAGTAATAAGACTATTTTTTCAAATAGTTTTTCACTCGAGAGTAATAGACTATTTTTTCAAATAGTTGACCACTCGAGAGTAATAGACTACTTTTTCAAATGGTTGATCACCAGCGAATAATAAAGCATTTTTCTCAAATAATTAATTACTGAAAATAATCGGTGTGTTTAAAAACATAATGAAAATATTGCAAATTATTATATTTGTTTATTATTTTTTTAAGTTTTCTATTTAAAATTTTACAAAGGAAAATATTCGGATGCTTCTCAGAACATAATCAAAATACCGCAAGTTATTATATTCAATTATTATTTTTAATTTTCGTCTTTTAATTTTAAAAATGCTTATTGCTGAAACAACAATCTAACAACAGAGCATTTTACAAAAGACTTTCCCTTTCCTTTAAAAAGGGAGAAAAGGAAGGGAAGAAAAAAAAAAGGAAAATAGAAAGCAGGTAAAATGGTAAAAGGAAAGGGTAACAAGGAAAAGGGAAAAAACTAAAACGAAAACAGAAACAAAGGAAAACAGAAGGAACAATAGGAAAAGAAAATAAGAAAAAAAGAGAAAAAAAAGGAGAAGGAAAAGAAGAAAAGGAAAAGAAAAAAGGAAAACTGGAAGAGGGAAAAACGAAAAAAGGAAGGAAAAAAGGAAAAAGGAAGGACAAAGGAAAAAAGAAACAAAGAAAAAATTTAAAAAGGCAAATCAAATAGGTACTTCTTTCGAGGGCAACACAATACAGTCGAAGAAGCAGAACCACAAAGGACCTAAACAGGAGGAGGAGGGGAGGAGGAGGAGGAGGAGGAGGAGGAGAGTAATCCGCCCACGCTAATTGACATGAAAGGCAGCTCGCTTGAGATCAGCTTCTGTACTGCGGAACTACGGTTAAGGAATGCAAATAATGAAACTTTCTAATTGGAAATGCATGCCATTGCTATTCGCGAAGCTCTCAAATTTCTCCTTTGCTTTTAATAAAATCTTTATTTTTTTCTTAATATATTTAATAGGAAAAATACAAGCAATTGTTATCTTCGAAGCTCTCAAATTTTTCCTTGGCTTTTAATCATATTTTAATTTTTTTCTTGATATATTTAATAGGAAAAAATACCCACAATTGTTATTTTCGAAGTTCTCAAATTTCTCCTTCGCTTTAACGAAGATTTAAATTTTTTTTGCTAAAAAATATTCGAGAAAAAATCACACGCAATCTACACGCAATTTTTGATGTAAGAAGCTCTTAATTCTGCCTTTGCTTTTAACCAAAATTCTAATTCTTTTTTCTTAAAATATTTACTTGCTATTTTTCTTAAAATATTTACTTGCTATCACACGCAGTCCAACGCGCAATTGTAATAATACTATGTGAAGAGAGCTATGATGATTTTTGTTACACAGAGAGGGCTTAAAAGATTTATATATTCGTGGTATTGCAAGCAATCTACACGCTTTCGTGACTTATTGTCATACGTTTGTATAAACAAATGTACCTTCACAATGTTGTTTATCTCCAATACGACGATTTTCCTAAATTTCTTCCTTTCATTCTCAAGTTAAAAAAAAAAAAAAAAAAAAACTTCATCAGGACACACTGCAAGGTGTCACCAAACAACCGAATTTTTGAACGTATTTACACTGCTGCAAAAGAACAATACCAAATATACCAACCAGCAAACACAGCATTCATTCAAACCTATCAATACTATCGCAATTTCCCGTCATTTGATTACATATGAGGTCGTTTCATCTCAATTGTTGATGTAATAAAGTAAAAATTGAAAATTCAACATCAAAATACATTTTACAAATTTCAGATGATGTGATGTGATGTGGAATTCTCGATATGCATCCATTTGCACATAATAATTTCACATTTGGCAAATATCACATTAATAAATTAATTTACGCAAGCAAAAGCATATTGTTTGCTCTCAATTATCAAAAACTTTCTCTTTTTTTTACTACACTTCAAGTGCTCAAAGTGCGTATAGCACGTTGTCATACTTATTCCAGTTTCTTGTCCTAATTTTATATCTTGTTAACATAACAAAAACACTATTTTCTTAGTAACCTGTTTACTTTTTTCTTATACCATAAAATTTCTTAGGTAACTTATTTAGCTTTGCAACATGAAATAGCAAGGTAATATCCTAGTGATCGATACCGTATTATTATCATTATTATTGTTATTATTATTATTGTGCTTAGGAAGCAGACCCTCTCTCGAGCATACTTTATTAAAAGTAATGGCTACTTCAGCAGCGTTACACTTGTAGAGATTCTTCTCTATTTTCCGAATAGCGGCTTTTTCCGTGCTACTTAAAACAGGCTAGTAGAGCGCCTATAGAGGTCATGATCAAATACAGTCAAAATAGGTGTATATATTTGAATTTTACAGATAAAATATGATACCATAGTCATCAAAGTTTTAATTATAGATTGTAATTCTTTTATAACAGTAATTGGATGATCGCTATTGTTTTCACTGTATACCTATTAGCAAGACAATTCAAGGCTTCTGCCAGAGAAATTCCTATCCTATTGACCAAGCTTGCGTATATAAAATAAAATCTATCAAAGTGATAAAAAGGATGAATGATATAAACGCTTTAGTAAAGAGATAAAATACTCTATTCTTTAAATTACTTAACTTCTTTTAACAAGCTTAAAAACTTTTGAGATGTAAAAAGTTTCTAGTAAGAATG
>NC_087215.1:375448-385448 GCF_015104395.2 Macrobrachium nipponense | reverse complement strand
ATCTGGCAGGAAAAAGTGAGCAGATGGAGGCTATCTGCCTACAGAACCAGAGCCTGCAGAGGAAGGCACTAGAGGACCAGCAGGCTTTGGACCAACATCAGAAGGAAATCCTACTACTGAGAGACTGTCAGGTTGCAAAGGAAAATGATCTTTTGCAGAATAGAAAACAGCTATTGGAATACGAGAGGATGATCCAAGAGCTACACAAAGATCTGGCAGGAAAAAGTGAGCAGATGGAGGCTATCTGCCTACAGAACCAGAGCCTGCAGAGGAAGGCACTAGAGGACCAGCAGGCTTTGGACCAACATCAGAAGGAAATCCTACTACTGAGAGACTGTCAGGTGGCAAAGGAAAATGATCTTTTGCAGGCTTTGGACCAACATCAGAAGGAAATCCTACAACTAAGAGACAGTCAGGCTGCAAAGGAAAATGATCTTTTGCAGAATAGAAAACAGTTATTGGAATACGAGAGGATGATCCAAGAGCTACAGAAAGATCTTGGCAGGAAAAAATGAGCAGATGGGAGGCTATCTGCCTACAAGAAACCAAAGCCTGCAGAGGAAGGCACTAGAGGACCAGCAGGCTTTGGACCAACATCAGAAGGAAATCCTACTACTGAGAGACTGTCAGGTGGCAAAGGAAAATGATCTTTTGCAGGCTTTGGACCAACATCAGAAGGAAATCCTACAACTAAGAGACAGTCAGGCTGCAAAGGAAAATGATCTTTTGCAGAATAGAAAACAGCTATTGGAATACGAGAGGATGATCCAAGAGCTACAGAAAGAACTGGCAGGAAAAAATGAGCAGATAGAGGGGCTCATGGTGCAAGATAGCAACAAACAAAAGGAAATAGACGGACTTCGTAAGGAACTGGAGGCGAAGGCGAAAGAATTTGATGAGCTCTTTAGTCGAAATGACACAAATGAACAAAATCTCATCAGATGCGAGAATAAAATTGGAGAATTAGAGAAAAATATTTAGTTGAAAAGCAACGAGAAATCTGTGACTTCGAAGAGAGATAGAAGACAGAGATAGTGATGTAAGCAAGTTGTTTTTGTGAGAAGAAAGTTGAATGTCTCAAGATGGAATTAGAAGAAATGCAATTGGCTTTTGATGAACTTGTAAGCCATAATGAAATAAATCTGAAAAAATTTAATTGAAAAACAAAAAGAAATTGATGAACTTCAAAAGGACATGGAAGACAAAGAGAAAGAAATAGACAGCCTTATTCAAAAGGAGAAGGAAGTTAAGGATTTTAAGGAAGAATTAGCAAACAAGATATTGCTTTTCAATAGAATTTTGAGTCTAAACGAAAAAAATGAGAAAGTAGTAGTTGCAAAAGAAAAAGAAATTGAAAAGCTTAGAAAGGAATTAGCAGACAGAGATAAAAAAATGGAGAGGCTAATTCAGTATGAGATGGAGCAACACGAGACTGAAGAGCTCCTGAAGGAGTTGAAGAAGAAGCAGCTGGAGATTGAGGAGCTTTCTTGTCAAAACCTGAGACAAGAGGAGGAACTCAAAATGAAGCAGAAGGAAGTTGAACAGATTGAGAACCTGAGAGAACAAGACCGGGCCAAGTACTTGGAGTACGTGGAGTCTCGCTTTAAGGAAATAAACGAGAGCATAGGAGAGAAGGTCACTGACCTAGCAGTAGAGGTCCTTTGTCTACGCGAAGAAGTTCAGCGGAAGAACAAATTGCTGGAGGAGCTTGGAGTCCCGTTGGAAATTCTCGACGAGGAGACGGGACAAGTGGAGAATAGAAAAGGAAGCTCGTCTCCAACAGCTGGTTGCTGAGGATGAGATGCAGGACCAGCTGTGGAGACTTGAAAAGTCCTGTCAGTCAGTCAGGAGCCCAGAGGAGAGCAAAAACAAGGACGTAGAGAGTAAAATTAACCAGAGCATTACCTCTGAAGTAATATGTATATGTATGTATATTACACCACACACACATACATACATATATATATATATACACACACCCCCAGTGTGTATATATATGTACACACACAACACACACATATATGTACACACACCCCAGTGTGTATATATATGTACACACACAACACACATATATGTACACACACCCCCAGTGTGTATATATATGTACACACACAACACATACACATATATACACACACATCGCATCCCTCATGTGTGTCTATACACACACATACATGCACTCACATACATATATACATACATATATAATTGTTCTCAAAACCAAGGGATCTGAGCTCTAGCCTGGTTTGGAAACATTAGAATTGGCCCACTTCCTTCCACCTCTCTATTCCCAACACAACAAGCTGACAAGATGGGCGAGCTCTCCCTACTGGCTAGGAGCAGAAAGACTTATCCAGGAGAGTCTGCCTGAGCACTCACCTAAGGAGCTGATGCTGATCAGCTGGTTCCAGGTCTCAGGAATCCTCCTTGTAGGGCAGCTGAGAGCTAACACAGGAAATTGCCTTATTGATCTCCTGGTGTTGGTTGGGAGAAGAAGGGCTCCTGGGTTATGTCCAGTGACTGTTTCCATTGGAAGATGGGGAGAGGCTCCTCCTCCTATTGGAGGCGTAGGTGATCGTTGCCTCCGTCTAAGATCTCTGTGTTCCTGGCAATCTGCAGCGCCTGGTGGGGGCGCTGCAGATTGTCAGGAACACAGAGATCCTGGGCAGAGGCATCGGCATTGCCGCCGCCTTGATAGGTGGAGGCCTCTCTATCCTCAACGGAAACTGTCACTGGACATGAACCAGGAGACCCACAGGGATCTGAGCTCTAGCCTGGTTTGGAAACTATAGAATTTGGCTCACTTCCTTCCACCTCTCTAATTCCCAACACAAGAAGCTGACAAGAATGGTGAGCTCTCCTACTGGCTGGGAGCAGAACGACTTATCCAGGAGAGTCTGGCTGAGCACTGAAGGAGTTGATCGGCTGGTGCCAGGTCTTAGGAATCCTCCTCGTAGGGCGGCTGTAGGGCTAACACGAAATTGCCTTGCTGATCTCCTGGTTGGGAGAAGAAGGGCTCCTGAGTTATGCCCAGTGACGATTTCTATCGGAGGATGGGTGGGGAGAGGCTCCTCCTATTGGAGGCGTAGGTGATCGTTGCCTCCGTCTAAGATCTCTGTGTTCCTGGCAATCTGCAGCGCCTGGTGGGGGTGCTGCAGATTGTCAGGAACACAGAGATCCTGGGCAGAGGCATCGGCCATCGCCGCCTCCGATAGGTGGAGGCCCTCCCAATCCTTCAATGGAAATCATCACTGGACATGACCCAGAAGCCCTTCTTCTCCCAACCAGGAGATCAGCAAACCAATTCCGTGTTAGCCCTACAGCCGCCCTATGAGGAGGATTCCTGAGACCTGGCACCAGCCGATCAACTCCTTCAGTGCTTGGCCAGACTCTCCTGGATAAGTTGTTCTGCTCCTAGCCAGTAGGGAGAGCTCGCCCATCTTGTCAGCTTGTTGTGTTGGGAATAGAGAGGTGGAAGGAAGTGAGCCAATTCTATAGTTTCCAAACCAGGCTAGAGCTCAAATCCCTGTGGGTCTCCTGGTTCATGTCCAGTGACAGTTTCCGTTGGAGGACAAAGAGGGCCTCCACCTATCAGAGGCGGCAAAGGCCGATGCCTCTGCCCAGGATCTCTGTGTTCCTGACAATCTGCAGTGCCCCCACCAGGCGCTACAGATTGCCAGGAACACAGTGATCTTAGACGGAGGCAACGATCACCTACGCCTCCGATAGGAGGAGCCTCTTCCCATCTTCCAATGGAAACAGTCACTGGACATAACCCAGGAGCCCTTCTTCTCCCAACCAACACCAGGAGATCAACAAGGCAATTCCCTGTGTTAGCTCTTCAGCCGCCCTACGAGGAGGATTCCTGAGACCTGGAACCAGCTGATCAGCATCAGCTCCTTAGGTGAGCACTCAGGTAGACTCTCCTGGATAAGTCGTTCTGCTCCCAGCCAGTAGGGAGAGCTGGCCCATCTTGTCAGCTTGTTGTGTTGGGAATAGAGAGGTGGAAGGAAGTGAGCCAATTCTATAGTTTCCAAACCAGGCTAGAGCCTTGTTGATCTCCTGGTGTTGGTTGGGAGAAGAAGGGCTCCTGGGTTATGTCCAATGACTGTTTCCATTGGAAGATGGGAAGAGGCTCCTCCTATTGGAGGCGTAGGTGATCGTTGCCTCCGTCTGAGATCTCTGTGTTTCTGGCAATCTGCAGTGCTTGGTGGGGGTGCTGCAGACTGTCAGGAACACAAGAGATCCTGAGCAGAGACATCGGCCATCGCTGCCTCCGATAGGTGGAGGCCCTCCCCATCCTCTGATGGAAACCGTCACTGGACGTGACCCAGGAGGCCTTCTTCTCCCAACCACCACCAGAAGATCAGCAAGGTAATTCCCTGTGTTAGCCCCTCAGCCACCCTATGAGGAGGAATCCTGAGACCTGGCACCAGCCGATCAGCTACTTCAGTGCTCGGCCAGACTCTCCAATAGGTGGAGGCTCTCCCCACCCTCCAACGGAAACTGTCACTGGACATGAACTGGGAGTCTGGCCGAGCGCCGCAGGATCAGCTGGTGCCAGGTCTCGGGCCTCCTACTTGTAGGGTACGATGCCATAAGCAGTCAGCTACTTATGGCAGGTCTCGGGCCTCCTACTTGTAGGGTGCGATGCCGTAAGTAGCAGTCAGCTACTTATGGCTGCTTTCTCATGGCAGTGGTTGGGAGAAGATTCTCCTGGGTGATGTTGGAGGTAGTCAATGCCTCTGTCTGGGATCTCTGTGTTCCTGGCGATCTGCAGTGCCTGCTGGGGGCACAGCAGACTGTCAGGAACACAGAGATCTTGGATGGAGACATTAGCCATTGCTCCCTCTGATAGGTGAAAACCCTCACCATCCTCTGACGAAAACTGTCGCGAGACATGACCCAGGAGACCCTTCTCTCGACCACCAACAGGAGAAAATCAAGGTGCATCCTCAGGATAGCCCTTTAATCAGCCATTACTTCAGGTAGCACACCCTTTGAGCATTACTCCTGGGACGCGGTTCCAACCAATCAGCTCCAGCACTTGGCCATACTCTCCCAGATGAGTTGTTCTGCTTACAGCCAGTTAGGAGAGCTCCCTCATTTCAAAGATCTCTGTATGCTAGTGAGCTAATATTTTGCCTTCTCAGCTTAGTGTATAAGTTTCTTCATTTCTGCAGGTAAATTACAAAGCAGCTGTCCAAAGTTCATTTATTATTCTGCTGCTTCAGTACCACTAAGAGGAGGCGAATGGCACCAGGGGTACACACAAGGAATATCTATACCTGAAAAAGGCTTAACAAAGAAGGGGATCCATTTTAATCAGGGTGCTCTCTTATTGATTGCTGGTCTGGCTGACTGATGCAGGCACTGATTGGTTGGCGCAGGGAGCTGTGGTCATGGCTCGAAGAGGAGGGCAGCTGGATCATTGTCTCAAGCACAAACCTCATTGAATTCCTGTTGGTGGTTAGCAGGAGGAGAGTTTCCTGGGTAACATTTAGCATAGGTTTCCACTGTAGAATGGCGAGGGCCTCCTTACAGCAGAGGTGGCAGTGGTCAATGTTGCTGTATATGACTCGGGTATTCTTTGTGATCTGTTGGTGTTAGGGGTGCCATGCTCCCTCATGCAGTGTTGGTACACTGCCCCTTCATGCAGATGGATGTAAGAATGGTGGTATCCATTGCTGGGGCACAGTATTTTGTAGACGAGAATGGATGCCACCGTTCCTACACTGGTATGACAACGACTTTCTAAGCGGATGCCATCCATCTGCATTTAAGGGTGGTGTACCAGCACTGCATGAGGGAATGCAGCAATCCCCCCCCTCAAAAGCCAACAGATCATATGGAATACCAGAACCCTTGATGGTGGCACCTGCTATAAGGAGGTCTTCACCATTCTACAATGGAAACTATGCTAAATGTTACTTGGTAAAAACCCTCTTCCTGCCAACCAACATCACGAGAACAACGGGGCGTGCCCCTGAGACAACCACACTGCCACTTTCCTCCTCGAGCCGTGGGTAGCGCCCCTTGGCGTTAACCACCAGCGCCTTCATCGGCTAGCCAGATCCGCAGTCAATAGGAAGAGCTCCCTAAATATTCCTGAATGCACCCCATGTGTGTTCACCTCCTTTCACTGGTAGCAAGGACAATCAAAGTGCTGGAATAATAAATTAACTTTGCACAGTTGCTTGAAATGCAGAAACTTATACAGCAAGTTAGGATGGCAAAATATATGCACAACAGTGTACAGCATGTTATTCTTCTTATCAAGTTTCCTAAGGACAGATATATAGAGTTTACCGCCTGGTGTCTTACCCATGTGACTCCCATGTCAGTCCTTTCACTCCTTGTAGATGACCGCTAGAGCACATGTCGAAACGTCAGAGTTCAATAAACATGAAAACTTTATAACATCCTCACGAAAACTTGATGCACAGACACCAGCTGCACGTTAATGTAGATTGTAAGAAATGTAGGTATGGCTTAGAACTCGACAGTTGCGAGGACAACTAACAGAAACATTCAAAATACTGAAAGGCATAACAAAAGTAGACAGTAACCTATTTACGTTAAATATTCAATGGTAAATATCTCGTTCGCGCTTAAATGAAAACTACGAAGGAAAACAAAGTAAGAAATAAAGGTTCAGGAAATATCATGCCATTTTGAATTTGTTGCTTTTATATAGAGTGTCTTCGCCAATATATACCGAACTTGTTCAGTTGACCTTAATATCTATAACTCAGTTGACCTTAATATCTATAACAAATACCTAATTTTCCTGAACAGGCTGAACAAGTGACTGTTTGAGTCGAGAGCTATGTAGTAGAATTAAGGCCAAAGGCCAAGCACTGGGACCTATGAGGTCATTCAGCGCTGAAATGGAAATTGACAGTAAAAGGTTTGAAAGGTGTAACAGGAGGAAAACCTCGCAGTTGCACTATAAAACATTTATTAGGAGAGGGTGGACAGTAATATGGAAGAAAGAGAATATGGACGGAAGTACAGTAAAAGGAATGAAAGTAGTTGCAGCTAGAGGCCGAAGGGACGCTGCAAAGAACCTTAAGTAATGCTTATGTTGCATCAAAAGAGGTGCACTGATGGCACTAACCCCCTGCAAAGCACCTTAAGTAATGCCTACAGTGCACCGCATGAAGTCCACCGACGGCGCTACCCCCCAACGGGGAAGTGACTGTTCCGTATAGGAAGATAAAAATAAGAACCAAAAATTAATATCAAAGAGAAAGTCACAGATACGTTATGACTAAGGAGGTAGTCATTTTGCAAACGTCAACAGAAAGAGAAACAAAATAACCCAGAAGGGACGGAAGGCTTTGATAAGGAACCGATGAATTAATAAGTGAAATTGTCAAGAAGAAGAATAATCAGGAATTAAGCGGATAATTCACTTTAATTTAGAAAACAACCTTACGGACCTATTAGGTTATTACAGAGGCAGAAAGTAGGAACAAGAAAGGTAATCAAGAATCTGATCAGTAATTTTTGTTTGTATGGTGTTTTTACGTTGCATGGAACCAGTGGTTATTCAGCAACGGGACCAACGGCTTGACGTGACTTCCGAACTACGTCGAGAATGAAACTTCTATCACCAGAAATATACATCTCCGACCCCTCAATGGAATGCCCGAGAATCGAACTCGCGGCCACCAAGGTGGCAGGCCAAGACCATACCGATCACGCCACTAAGGCGCTATTTGATCAGTAATGGACCGAAAAATTATTATTATAAGTTTCTCTATTTAAGTATGGTCTAAATCTATCTAATTTTCTAACTGCACTAAAAATAGACTTGTGAGATGTATTTTCCAACCACTGGTCCTGCATTACTGATTGAAAGAGAGAGAGATAGAGAGAGTTACAAGGAGTTACAAGGATTAGGATGTCTCAAAGACTTGTTAGTCCATCCGTGGAGACATCGTGTGCTCACTTATCTGTAGGAGTATGAGTACGAGTATGAGAAGACCTGCCACCAACAATGACACCACCGATCACGACAACTCCAAGGAAGACAACGCCCCCGAACGAGATATACTCCTGCAACCAGCGAAAATCAAATCAGCTGTGACTTCCCGCAGCGTAGCACAATGCCCATCAACGTTACCGCGCTGCTCAGGAGGTCTCGACGGCTGCAGGACCTGCAGCATCGCAACCATCGACTCGGAAAAAGGGGCTTGAGACCTGGCTCAAGCCACCACTACTACTTCTAGTAGCAACAGACACAAGATAGTAAAAATATTACTACTATTTTTAACAGTAGCAGAAACAGTAGAATACTGTTAAACACTTCACACACTTAAAAGATGTCAAACATTCCAAGAAGGCTGTCTATCTCTCTCTCTCTCTCTCTCTCTCTCTCTCTCTTTCCAGGCAAGATATTTCCAGATGACACCGATAATAATCAACTTGCGGACCAAGTACCCTTACTTCTTCCGACGTCCCAAGGAACGCACTGGAACCCCAGCCCATCTCCCCCCCCCCCCCCCCCCCCCCCCCCCCCCCCCCACCCCAAGAAGGGCCCAAGAGCACGAAATTAAGATTCTGCAGATGTGTCACACAAAAGATCAACATTGCAACCTGAGAAATGTCGACAGAATTATAAGTGCTGAGTACCTCGTCGTCATCAGGTGATATTCGTGGGTGAAATATTGAAAGACCGTCGTAATTGGTCGCTTCTCTCTTCGAATGTAATAAATTTATTACTAGAATCATAAATAACGCATAAATAGCGAGCGCACGGGACCGCTAACATACTAAGTCATTCTAGAACGGTGTGTAAATCTCTATAACATTGTAAGCATTGTAACATCTCTCCCTCTCTCTCTCTCTCTCTCTCTCTCTCTCTCTCTCTCTCTCTCTCTCTCTCCATGAATGACACAGAAAATAAAATATACATGGAGAGAGAGAGAGAGAGAGAGAGAGAGAGATTCGAATGTCCAGTTTTCCACAAATTCATATAACTTCCAATTTAATTTTACAACGTAAAAAGGATTCTCGTGACACCTTCAACCGCCTATCATGGCCATTTCTTGTTTCCTCTAGACTCCCTGCCCCACCCACGGGGGTATATCCTCCCTCCCCATCCCCCCGGGGGGAGATAATCCCCTCACCCCTCGTATGTGAGCCCTGACCCAAAAAACGCCTTTTTCCCTAAGAACCACCAGTTGTGACGTACAATATCACTTCCTCTCAATTGCATATCCCGTAGACATAAGCCTCTCTCTCTCTCTCTCTCTCTCTCTCTCTCTCTCTCTCTCTCTCTCTCTCTCTCTCTCTCTCTGGAATCTCATATGTAATATACATTCAATGCAAGGTACAACAATTGATCTTTGCAAACAGGCCCTCCTCCCTCCTCCTCCTCCTCCTCCTCTCTCATTAAATGCGAGGAATAACAAGTGACATTCGCGGACAACAAGCTCACACCAAAACCTCTTGCTCTCTCTCTCTCTCTCTCTCTCTCTCTCTCTCATTTACCCAGATGCTCAACTCGAGCCAAACAGCGATGGCCAGGACAAAGGCCCGGCGGCCAATCTCTTGCTTGCATATTAATCAAAACAACCGGAGCCTCTCATTCGAGGAGAGCGACTCCCTCACGGCCAATGACAGCCGCCAATGAATAGCAAATATGCAGTGATTAACTTCTCCTGTAAATGAATGCTAACCTCTCAGAGAGAGAGAGAGAGAGAGAGAGAGAGAGAGAGAGAGAGAGGTTCTGTGCATTTATGATGGCTGTTAGTTGTGGATGGAGACGATGATGTAGAGAGAGAGAGAGAGAGAGAGAGAGAGAGAGAGAGAGAGAGAGAGAGAGAGAGAATTCTTGTATTTATGATGGCTTTCATATTTGGCAAATTATAAAAAATCAATCGATTTTCCCCCAAATTGAATAACTCTAGAAGCTACAGTAAGATTCCTTGTAGGTCGACGTCTTTCTTGAAGAATTCTTGGTAATACACACACAGACAAACACATACAC
>NC_087215.1:367068-374948 GCF_015104395.2 Macrobrachium nipponense | reverse complement strand
CCTAGTTGTAACTTAGGAAAACAGCCAAAAATGCTGTCAGCGTGTTTGTATGGTGTTTTTACTTTGCATGGAACCAGTGGTTATTCAGCAACGGGACCAACGGCTTTACGTGACTTCCGAACCACGTCGAGAGTGAACTTCTATCACCAGAAATACACATCTCTCACACCTCAACGGAATGCTCGAGAATCGAACTCGCGGCCACCGAGGTGGCAGGCCAACACCATACCGACCACGCCACTGAGGCGCTTGGTGTCAGCTCTGACCCACGTGTGAAACTGGGAACCTCCTGATCATGAGCCTGGCGAGGTGGGGCACGGGTGGGCATGGGTATGGGTATGGGTGGGGCTGCTAAATAAAATTGCTCAAAGCAAGGCACTGTAACGGAGGGACTGGCTGAACCTTTACCCAGGAGCACAAGGCACGGTAAACGTGCAGGGCCGGATTAAGGGGGGGGGGGGGGGGGGGGGGGGGGGGGGGGGGGGGGGGGGGGGGGGGGGGGGGGGGGGGGGTGCACCAGGGACCTGAGCCCCGGGCCACCCACCAAAAGAGGGGCCTCCCACCAATAAAAACAATGCATTTTAATTTAGTAAGGTTAATATTGTAATCGGGCACCTATATTACCCATACTAGCCAAACATGATGCTCGTACATACGAATGTAACGAACCAAACAAAAACTTCTTTCAGTTTTCTTCTGAAGATTGAAAAAGAAACCCACAAAATCACTTTGTAACTTGTTTACTTCTAAATGTAAATACCTAGAAGTAAACAAGTTACAAAGTGATTTTGTGGGTTTCTTTTTCAATGTAACGAATGTTTGTGTCACTACGGTTGTAAGTTGTGTTTCAAATTGTAATGATTTGTGGCTGCAAAATAACATACCTCAGTATTCATTGTATTACGGCCAAATCAAGTTTCTAAGACGTGTCATAGTTAGAATCCAACCTAACTCGTTAATCTATATGTCTCACGCGAGATAATAGCATCTATTAGTATATCTAAATAAAACTGTCTTACTATTACTGTATTACTGTATTTTGGCTACTAGATTTATTAGACTATATAGTTTGTACTGTATGCAATAGGAGTTGGAAAATCGGCCTCCCACCAGCTTAATCCTGTAAACGTGTATAAATGAACCTGTTACTTGACCCAACTCTGTGTGTGTGTGCGTGTGTGTGTAAGGGTGGGTCGGGGTGGATGCTGCCTGTCTGTCTTGCACGAGCAATTCCCATGACCTCCATATGGCACCAGCAAATACACATCTGGATATGCATGCTGAGTATATATCCATTACCGATAATGGTGGCAGAGGACCAGCGGTCAATTCTCAGTGATCAGTTCGTAGAGGTTTTGATCTAACATGGACAACAACGCTTTGCCGGGTTCAAATTTCGTTACAAAAGCCTTTGGTTATCTTAGGATAATTACAAAATGAGGATTAAGTATGCTTCACTTGAATCGAATGAGAGAGAGAGAGAGAGAGAGAAAGAGAGAGAGAGAGCTTGCACAGGCGCGGGAGAGAGCTAGCAGAGAGAGAGAGAGAGAGAGAGAGAGAGCTAGCACAGACGAGAGAGAGCGCGCGCGATAGAACAGACACGAGAGAGAGAGAGAGAGAGAGTCTAGCACAGGAAGGGAAGGAGAGAGAGAGAGAGAGAGAGAGAGAGAGAGAAGAAGAGAGAGAGAGAGAGAGAAGACGTCACCAAGTAAGCCCTGGTCGTGGCTTCCTTCTAATTCAACTACCACCATTTGAAGTATTCCATCAAATAAAAAAACAAATAAAAAGAAAGTAAAGGGCAAAGGCAATACTATATCGAAAGGAACTGAGATGACACGATATCCCATGCCAGAATAATACACGATATCAAGTTGCCTAAGTACCGGCGAACAATTCGATTTCTAACAGAGGTATGTATAATTAAAACTGTAACAGTTCGTATCCTTTTTCTGCTCGTTTATTGCACTTAATAACAGAACATGGGCTGCATTACACATAAGACGGCTTCCAAAGTGTAACACCCCCTAACACCTACTTTATTTTCAATTCAGCATGTCACCTTACAACACACACACACCTGCCGTGGATCATTTAGAATTGATGTATAAGGCGTCACAGTAACCCTTTATAATAGTTACAGCGTCTTTTGGAGTTCAGCATATATTTTCACACATTACAGCAAATTGACACTAGCAACTCACACATTACAGCAACTGACACTATAGCAACTCACACATTACAGCAACTGACACTATAGCAACTCACACATTACAGCAACTGACACTATAGAACTCGCACATTACAGCAACTGACACTATAGCAACTCACACATGGTAGCAAACTGACACTATAGCAACTCACACATGGTAGCAAACTGACACTATAGCAACTCACACATTACAGCAACTGACACTATAGCAACTCACACATTACAGCAACTGACACTATAGCAACTCACACGACAGCAAACTGACATTAGCAACTTCGATCGAAATACAAGGATTAGCAACTAGTTACCTACAGAATAACGAAACAGGAAGTTACAGGAAGCAGTTAAAACTACGCGAGAGAGAGAGAGAGAGAGAGAGAGAGAGAGAGAGAGAGAGAGATAGTAACCTGTGGTCTTCCTCAAATGCCCTAACTCGTTCGCCAACTATTTGCTGGGCGTGGCTGTAGCCTGGAGCTGTCAAAAGTTTAGAAGATAGAAATTTTATGAAAGACATTTATGTATAAATAAATAAAATTCATAAGAATGACCGTATAAATGTGATTTGCTTGGAATTTCCCTGTACTGATAAATAAAGGTATATACGAAGACAAACAGTTAAAATTACAACCAAGTATACGTTAAGCAAGACATTGTTGGGCCACAACACTGACCACCTTCATTTGTGGCTTTAGCGTAGGCCTACAATAATAAATCACGAACTTCGTAGCCTAAGATCGGTCATTCCAAGGACGAACTCGGCGCAGATTTTACTGAAGAAAAAAAAAATTCTAAAAAAAACATAGAAATTTTGTATATGATGCAGTATAGGTAAGGCTCCGAGGATTAACTTAAAAATTAACTTTGAAGAAGACGGTAAATCTCATTATTTCGGTAAATATCCAAAGTTATCTCACTAATACGGCATCATGTACAACCTTGTTCGTATTATTCAGTCAAAGAACTTTATTAAATGAGCAATATTTCCGTACGGAGCTCGTCCTTTGAATTACTCCAAAATTGTGCAACTGATTCTGTACAACCAAAGGGCAAATTACTTAAAAGAATCATTGATAAAACGGAATAGCTTTTAACCTACATGGTTTGCAAATTATTGCCACGTATTTAATTTCATGCCACTGATAAGGTTTTTATATTTTCATCCCGAAATGCTTAAACTGTATAGGCTTAAAGCACTTTGAAGCTTCGAAGTTCACCAGACAATCACTGGTCTCTCAGAAACACTGGGGGATCTTACCCATCACATATAAAAAAAAAAAACCTGCATTAATTCCCCTCTATCCAGATAAATACCACCGGCTATTAACCAAATATGCTCAGATTAACAACACAAGAATCTACAAAATATTGAGAGTTATAAAGTAAAATGAAGTTGAAAATCACTTGTTAAAAACACCTCATCAGCGTCCAGATATGGCTGATTCAGAACTGCTCAAAGAGACAACAGAGATTTTCTTTCCCTTGGCCAATCACAGACATCTTTTTTTCTATCGCCTTCTCTCACTGGCTGAAGTTCGAGTTTCGACCAATGGATGGAAGGCTTTCAAAGCGACCTCCCAATTGGCTGGTTGGACTGAAACAGATTTTAAAAAAACAATTTTTAAGGGATGATTGTTACTTACAGCCTCTCTGAAGATATCGTGTAATTGTAGCTTCAAATGTTCAAGCGAAGATACAGTGCAATACTACTCTGATAGTATTCTCCTTGCATTTCAATACATCTTTATCTATTTATTAATATATTTTCTCTTTTTTAATGAGTGAGATCTCTTTTTTTCTGTATTCTCCTTTACCTCCTCTTACTTCATCCTAATGCACAGCATATTCAAAGAAGACTCATAATCACTTGAGTCAATAAAATGGAGAAGTAGATCCACAATAGTATGTCTGTATGATTTTGCAATTCAAAATACAAAGCAGAAAGCTTTCGATGATCTGCTCGGTCATCGAAAGCTTTCTGCTTTGTATTTTAAATTGCAAAATCATACAGACATATTATTGTGGATTTACTTTTCCGCACACCATATTCTTAGGAAGCTTATATTTCAAGTCGATGGCCCCTTTGGTGGACTTGTTCCATATGAAAACGTTTCTTCTACTGAATAATAATAATAATAATAATAATAATAATATAATAATAATAATAATAATAATAATAATAATAAATCAAGAAGAGAGTATCACTCAATGACGTAGCAATACCATGGGACACCAGAGTTGAAGAGAAAGAGAGGAAAAAAATGGATAAGTACTCAAAGACCTGAAAATAGAAATAAGGATATGGGATATGGCAGTGGAAATTGTACCCATAATCATAGGAACACTAGGCACGATCCCAAGATCCCTGAAAAGGAATCTGGAAAAACTAGAGGCTGAAGTAGCTCCAGGACTCATGCAGAAGAGTGTGATCCTAGAAACAGCGCACATAGTAAGAAAAGTGATGGACTCCTAAGGAGGCAGGATGCAACCCGGAACCCCTCCACACTATAAATACCACCCAGTCGAATTGGAGGACTGTGATAGACCAAAAAAAAACATAATAATAATTCGTTTCATAATTATTAGGAATATATGACGGTGCTTGATATTCCAGCGGTGTATCATTAGACTAGACATCATCACCATCCCTTGAACGCGTGATTGTCTACCTGAGCGTAGGACTCGAAATGTCACAGGTAAATTCATTGCTTTCGTTTCGCTGTGACTAATTAGTTCCGATGATTGGCATCATCGGGAACACTTCATCACGACGCTGTTCCGTTTTCTTTTCCTCGGGTTGTTTTCTGTTTAGTTACCCTTTAAATATACATTCAAAATTCTTGCTTTTCCAAAGGTAGGTTTATTTTATATCTAAATGTGATAAGTTTAACTTTTCAGAATACCTCTCGAGCAATTATTTTGCCGTAAAATATTTTATGGTTATTGGATACTATTTTATATAGTATATATATATATATATATATATCTATATATCTAATATATATATATATATGAATAACTTGATCACGAAGTATATAAAACGTGATGCTATGTATAATAAAGGTTTTTTTGCCACGAAGGAAAAAAATGGAAAAAACGAGTTGGCCGAGTACTTTCGGTCCTATCAACTCGTTTTTTCATTTTTTTCCTTCGTGGCAAAAAAACCATTTATTTATATATATATAATATAATATATATATATATATATATATATATATATATATCTATATAATATATATATATATGTATGTCATGTATGTCACTTGGACGCATTATTTGGGAAACCCGATTTTTATGCAACAACACACCGCTATTAATTAACTTCAGAAAATGAATAATGTCGCTGGATCAGCAGAACGACGTTATTTATCTGTTATTATTGATGTCCCACATCTTGAAAAATGAATTCTTCGTTGAGTGAGCGAATCATATGTCTTGCGGCTCTCTCTCTCTCAGTCGTGGATATTTCAATCCATTCAGAGTGGCTGGAGATTTTCCTCAGATTTATGCTCTCTCTCTCTTTTCTGCCTAATTTCATTTCCATCCCTCACCATTTTTTTTTTCTATTTCCCTTTGCTTTATCACTATTCGTAGCTAGATCTCTCTCTCTCTCTCTCTCTCTCATTTGCTGGCTTAACTTCATTTCATCCCTTGCCAATATCTTAAAATTTTCTTTTGCGCTATCATTACTAGTAACTATTTCTCTCTCTCTCTCTCTCTCTGCCTCTCTTTCTCTGCCTCTCTTTCTCTCTCTCTCTCTCAACATCAGTTCTCTCTCTTCTTTACCGTTATCCTCACTCGAAAACCACAACTTGATCTCTCAAACGTGGAAACTGATAGTAACCTAACTATCTCTCTCTCTTTGTTTTTGTCACCTGCTCCTTAATTTCATTTCCATCCAATGTCATTTTCTATTTTCGTTGCTGCCACGAAACTTTATTCTGGCCTTTTATGTAGAAAAGTTGATCATTTCTCTCTCTCTTTCTTCTAACGACATTTTGTATCCACTATCTCATGTACTTTCTTTGCTATCACCATCACTCGATACTACATTGACCTCCCGTGAGTTGAAGCTGATAACAATCTCTCTCTCTCTCTCTCTCTCTCTCTCTCTCTCTCTCTCTCTCTTTCTCTCTCTCCTCACCTCATTTCTCGGGCGTCATTTCTCAGCGGGATGTCATTGCCTTTGACTCGGCCTCCTTCCATTTTCCATTTATTCTTCTTGGTTATCGAGTCAGAATCAATTTTCCCGTTTCCCCTTCGTCTTTCTTCGCTTTCAAGAATATTATCTTTTTTTTTTTTTATTTAGCCTTTCCCGTTTCGATCTTTCATCCTCTTGTGTGAATTCATTATTGTTAATATGTTATTTATTTTCCACCATCTGATCCTTTTGTTTGAAGTTCATTATTGTTAAATTTACTTTTTCACTATCTGATCATTTTCTTTGAAGTTCATTATTGTTAATATGTTCTTTCAATTTTTTTCAGTGGTGTTTTTTTATCATTTAATCTCCATTATATTTTCATTCTTATTGGATTTATCCCAATATTGGTTTCAATGAACTTACTTATCTTTTTTCCCATTTTTTGTAGTTTTTCATTTGTGTTTTATATTTTTAGATTTATAAACATCACATATGACAATGACAAAGGAGACACGACACCTTGTCATTTTATTAGAACAATTATATAGATATAAACTAACCCTCGAAGGAATTGCATCGACTTTAAAAAAAATTTATTTGAAATAGTCCTATACATCATTAGGCCTAAAGAATAAACATCCTTTTCTTTTTAGGCTTGGTTATGGGACACACAAACATTTCGCCAATAATTTATTTTTATTATCATTCTGATCTATCTATTTTTGGAGGTCCTGCCGTTTCCCCTCATTCATTCCATAAGGTGGGCCTACTTCATTTCCGACTGATACTTCATTGTTTTCGTTAATATTTCGTTAATAACTATTTATTCAGTTTCATGATTTCTTGAATATGTCTTCAGTATCCTTGTAGATATCTCCAAGCTTTCTCAGTAAATCAGCAGCAACTATTTCGAAAAACAGCATCTATTTCAAAAACAGCCACTATTTCGATAACAGCAACTATTTCGAAAACAGCAACTATTTCGAAAAACAGCATCTATTTCAAAAACAGCATCTATTTCGATAACAGCAACTATTTCGAAAACAGCAACTATTTCAAAAACAGCATCTATTTCAAAATCAGCAACTATTTCGAAAACAGCAACTATTTCAAAAACAGCATCTATTTCAAAAACAGCATCTATTTCGAAAACAGCAACTATTTCGAAAACAGCAACTATTTCGAAAAACAGCATCTATTTAAAAAACAGCCACTATTTCGATAACAGCAACTATTTCGAAAACAGCAACTATTTCAAAAACAGCATCTATTTAAAAAACAGCCACTATTTCGATAACAGCAACTATTTCGAAAACAGCAACTATTTCGAAAAACAGCATCTATTTCAAAAACAGCATCTATTTCGATAACAGCAACTATTTCGAAAACAGCAACTATTTCAAAAACAGCATCTATTTCAAAAACAGCAACTATTTCGAAAAACAGCAACAATTTCAAAAACCAACTATTTCAAAAACAGCAACTATTTCGAAAGCAGCAACTATTTCGAAAAACAGCAAACTATTTCAA
>NC_087215.1:332068-362068 GCF_015104395.2 Macrobrachium nipponense | reverse complement strand
CTAGCGAACTAACGCTGGTCCATCTCCCGCCCATACAAGGAGACTACAGCCTGGGTTATCTATACGGTAACATAAAAAACTCACAAACCAGGAAACCCCCTCCGGCCGATCATCAGCCAGACGCCCGCCCCTACTTACGCCTTGGCTAAACGTCTAACCAAATTTTGACCCCCTACGTCCCGAGTCGGTACAGCCTGCAGTCGTCAGTAGAATTCCTAGAAGTCATCAAGGACGCCCCTGGCACCGGGATTATCGCCTCGCTGGACGTAGAGTCCCTGTTTACGAACGTGCCTGTCGACCGAAAACCATTGACATCATCCTTGAGCGTGTCTACAGGAGTCAGTCGACGGCGCCCCTCAACATCCACCCGAAGCCTCGCTCCGTACGCTGCTGGAGATCTGCACGAGAAGGCCCCGCCCCTTTCTCCACCCACCGAGGACAGATGTACCGCCAAAAGGACGGCGTAGCGATGGGCTCCCCACTGGGGTTACTCTTCGCTAACTTTTACATGGGCACCGTGGAGGAACTAGTCTTTGCTAGGATGCAGTAACCCCGCAGATATGGACGATATATCGACGACATCTTTGTTCAAGTCGACGCCGAGAATGAGGTAGAAGCCCTCCGTCAGGCATTTCAGCAGTGCAGCGTGCTGAATTACACTGTTGATACAGCAACCGACGATCGGCTCCCCTTCCTCGACGTCCTTGTGAGTAAGACGGAAGACGGCCTCCGTACTTCCGTCTACACAAAGAAAACCAACCTAGGACTTTGCCTCATGTGACAGCGAGTGCCCCGCCAGATTCAAAAGCACGACCGTCAGGGCCTTCGTCAGGAGAGCCCTCTCCCACTGCTCGACCAGGCAGGACACTCATCAGGAACTCGACCTCGCCTCCCAAGTACTCGTAAATAAAGGGTATTCAAATAGATTAATAAGCAGAGAAGTCCGTACAGCCCTGGAGAAATGGTACGGTAGTGAGAGCCCGCAACCCCGCCCCCAGGATAATATCAAGCTGTATTATAAAGCCTTCATGAGCTCACATTACCGTGAAGAAGAGGACTCAGTCAAGAAAATTATTTCTGAAAAATGTATCCCCGACCGACGACACCAAAAATATCGACTAATTATCTACTACCAGAATCGGAGGACGCGCGACCTAATTATGAAAAAATAACCCCTCTCCACAGGTACGAGACCCCTGAAGCAGACGCATGTGGTGATCAGTATACATGCCCAGTCCGCGGTTGCAGCGGCGCCTACGTTGGTATGACTACCATGCTAGCCCTGTTCGAAGAGACTCACCCTCGTGCCACGCCCAAGAGGGGGCTATCAAAAATCACGCACCGCACCAAACATCAAGAGGCCATCTCCCGGGATGTGATCATCCAAAACACGAAGATCATCGGGAAGGCCCTGATGCCCGTCGGTTACGCCTGCTGGAGGCGCTTCTATCCAGCAAGTAAGACCTACACTAAATACGACGCAGGAAGAATTTCTCCTCCCTACGAGTATGAGAAGACCTGCCACCAACAATGACACCACCGAGCACGACAACTCCACGGAAGACGACGCCCCCGAACGAGATACTCCCGCAGCCAATCATAATCAAGTTAGCCGTGACGTCCCGCAGCATAGCGAAACGCCCATCGACGTAACTGCGCCGCTAAGGAGGTCTAGGCGGCTGCAGGACTTACAGTATCGCAACCATCAACGCATGGAAAGTGGCTTGAGACCCGTTCAAGCCACCAATGAAAACGAAGACCTACCGCCACCAGCCAATAGTAGATCAGCATGGGGCGGACCCCCACCCCCTGCTGTCAACTCCAAATATAAACGAGGACGGACACCGCTTCAAGATCAGTCCACCCTCAGCTTCCCAGCCCGAGGATGTCCTGGCAGCTCCAGACGAAAAGCTCGCTTGGCTTCAAGAAAGAGAGAGAGAGAGAGAGAGAGAGAGAGACATATATATATATATCGTTAATGACTTTGATAACTATTGGTATCATAGGTTTATCTGTAAAATTCAAATATATACACCAATTTTCCTTTGGCTCTGTATTGATCATGACCTCCATAGGCGCTCTACTAGCCTGTCTAAGTAGCACGGAAAAAGCCGCTATTCGGAAAATAGAAGAAGAAATCTCTACAAGTGTAATGCTGCTGAAGTAGCCATTACTTTTTTTAATAAAATAATAATAATAATAATAATAATAATCTAAGTTAACGAAAATGCCTTTATTAATGATAATTGTAATATAAATTGTAGAAAATTTTCAACAAATAATAATGATAATAATAATAATAATCTAAATTCAAGGAAATTTCGTAACAATAATAATCTAAGTTAACGAAAAATTCCTATGATTATGATAATTGTAATATGAATTATTGAAAATTTTTAACTAATAATAATAATAACAATCTAAATTCAAGGAAATTTTTGTGATAATAATAATTATAATAATAATCTAAATTAAAGAAATTCTGCTAATAATAATAGTATTGATAATAATCTAGAACTGGCGGAATATTATAATAATTAATAATAATAATAATTTGCCAGAAGACCATTGACAATCTTGTCCCACCTTGACCAACCAGCGCTGCTTAACAACATTCCTCCCGACCAATCACCGATAACTGTTGTTTCTCCTGGCTGCGGTTGTAGTTGCATTTGTTGTTTGTCGTTATTGTTGTTGTTGTTGTATCGGTGTGAAGTGGCCTTGAAGCGACATCGGCGGAAGCTGACGAACAATGATGGATTCTCGCTCGTGACTCACTGATAAGGACGTGTTCTTAGTCACATTTGGCTTCAGGAAAATTGGTTTAGTTGGGGTTGTGTATGCACACGCACGCACACACACACACACACACATATATATATATATACATACATACATACATACATA
This sequence comes from Macrobrachium nipponense, assembly GCF_015104395.2. Taxonomy (NCBI): domain Eukaryota; kingdom Metazoa; phylum Arthropoda; class Malacostraca; order Decapoda; family Palaemonidae; genus Macrobrachium; species Macrobrachium nipponense. The sequence continues at coordinate 359,161 of NC_087215.1, read as the reverse complement.
TTGAATAATTATCACATCACCGTGATTCATATAAACTATTCGAGCTACAAATGTCCTTTAATATCTAATTCGCTCTACCTCGGAATTGATATATTTTCATATATGTAAACCGAAGGGGAATTTCTTAGTTGATAATTATCAACTAAAATATTCCCCTTCCGTTTACATATATGAAAATATATTAATTCCGAGGTAGAGTGAAGTAGATATTAAAGGACATTTGTAGCTTGAATAATTTATACATACATATATGTATAAGTGTATATATATATATACATACATATTTTTATATACATACACACATAAACACATTATATACATATGCTTAAAAAATCACAGTAGAGATGCACGTGACTTCATTCGATAAGCGAATACCACAGGAAAATGAGTCAGAAAGCCAAGCGCTTTCGTCTTTGCTAAGACGTTGTCAAGAAACGAATGAAATACAGTTGGAAAGAATGTTACCTACCAGGTAAACAAAAAGATGAAGAATACCAGATGGTTAATTGTCAAATTATATATATATATATATACACACACACACATCACGAAACGTCAGGCAATCGAAGAACCAGATACCAGACAGGTCCACGTCACCAAGTACTCGGCATTACCATTTCTAAAAGGGTATCAGCGTTATTCTCTCTCTCTCTCTCTCTCTCTCTCTCCGGGCGCTCGAGATAAAAAGAAGCATTACTCACATCCTTTGTTTTAAAGAGACCTTTGGGTGACGTGACAGATCTGAGCGAATTTCTCTCGCAGTGTTGTTTCAAGTTTTGATTTGCTTTTAACTTTGTTTATCGAGATAATTCATTTTCTTTGATCATATATTTTGTTTTCATTTGTTTCCTACTTTGGTTTAGTGTTAATCCAGGGATTATCAACCTGGGGTACGCCAAGGGGGGGTTACGCGCTCCCCCAACGGGCCTCGAATGGATGTGGAAGCCGACCTCCGATATTCCTTATAGCATGTTGTTTTTGCCAGCACGGGCTCTTGCTCATAAAGCAGCCCGTAGCTCGATTTACCTTTAGCAAAAATTGTTCCACGGCTGACTATAGGCTAAATGAGAAAAAACAGTTACAGCCATCTTACTAATTTTGCAGCTGACGTCACTTTATTGCATTTTCTAATTGCAACTCAGTGCCACAACCTTGAAATTTACTGCATATCCAGAGGTAAAATCTTATAAAAAAAGTGTCTCTATTTTTTATGAAATTCTTTGCGTTTACAATATTATTGGTTATTTGTTTTTACCCTTTTGTTTGTTTTGCTTTCGTTTATAAAGACAAATAATTATATCTTAGTTTAACCAGACAACTGAGCTTTCTTAACAGCTCTAGGACCTAGGAACCAAATGGTGACCTAGCAACGGGACTAGGACGCACAGCTTATTGTGGGATCCGAACTACATGAAATCGAGAAATGAATTTCTAATCGGCAGAAATAAATTCCTCTGTTTCAGCTTGCCTTTTCTTCGGTTATATTTATATATATATATATATATATATATATATATATATATATATATATATATATTATATATATATATATGACTGGTAAAAAGTGTTCTGTAACAACAGAATTCCATCTAATAAAAGGAGCCCATAAAAACACCAAAATGTAGAGAGAAAGTACTATATTTCAGAGACTGCTGTCTCTCTCTTCAGGTATATGAATTGAGAAAAGTTTACAGAAAAGGTGGTATTTATACCAAGAGATTCGTCCCACAAGTAAGCCAATTTAGGTCACCCCCCGCTGATAATCTTCCTTTAATCTTCTTAAGCGTTGGTTGAATGAACACTGCGGTCGACGATGTCGGATGTCCAATTCCCTTTTGAGATGTCATTACCTCTTCTCTTTTATTAAGGCCGATTCATCATTTGACTCTTGTACCGGCAGTTGCTGCTATAAATTACACGTGACATATTCCAGTTTATTCTATGGTTATGTTTCATTTATATGATTGAAAATAGCCGAGTTCTGTTGTCCATACCTAACTGACCGTTTGTGTTGTATTAATCTCTGGGGAAGTGATTTACCTGTAAATCCGATGTAAGATTGGTCACAGTCCTGGCATGGGATCTCATATATATCAGAGTCTTTGGGCGATGTCTTTGTTGGACGTTAATCAGGGGATTTGGCTAAGGTATTTGGGTAGGTAAATGCAAAAGGGTTTGGATTTACCCAGGGTGTGAGTTACTCTCTTAATCGTCTCCAGGTGGGAATTTTTATTTTATTGTTGGGTGTCTCTGGTCTTGTCTTTAGGGGGTCGGTAGAAAATTACGTTTGCTTTTTGAATTGCTTTCTCAATTATATGGTCAGGATACTTTAAAGATGAAAGTTGCTTGCGAATTAGTTCAAATTCTTTTTCCAGGAAATCTGGGGAACAAATTCGTAAGGCTCTTAAGAATAGGTTGCTAGCTAGACCTATCTTGATGGTATTGTCATGATAGCTAAAATAGTGAATATATGAAAGTGAGAACGTTGTTGGTTTTCTGTATATGGTAAATTTGTATTCTGTCGTGTCTCTGATTATTAAAACATCAAGAAAAGGAATTTTGTTGTCGGTGTTCCCATTCAACTTTAAATTTGATGCTGGGCACTAATGCGTTTAATTTTTTTGAGAGGAATTCATTAAAAATTACCCCCACCCCTTACTTATTCCCCATCAAAATGTAGTATGTCATCCAACGTATCTCATCCACAGCATGTTTTTTTGGGTTTTATTGCATTTATTACTGTAGTTTTCAAAAGTATTCCATGTACAGATTGGCTAAATAGGACTTAAAGGACTACCATACTACACCCGAATTTTTGCTTGTAGAATGATTCCCCGAATGAAAATACGTTATTAGATGCACATAATTCAACTAACTTTATTATTTTGTCAAGTGCCAAAGGGAAATGATCTGAATAGGGGATAATTTTTCCCTTAAAAACTGAACGAACGTCCTGTACTGGTACTTTTGTGAATAGGGAGTCTACGTCAGGCTTAAAAAGTTTTTATGTTGTGAAGTGGTATATGTGCTTCTCTGAATTTGTGACAAAAGTCTTCCGAATGTTTGATGTGACTGGGAGAAAAAGTGCCTAAAAAAGGAGATAGGAGGCCAGCTAACCATTTAGAAATTTTGTAATTGAAAGCTCCGGCGCATGAAACGATGGGTCCTGAATGGAAGATTGTCTTTGTGAGTTTTGGGAAGACCATAAAAGTAGGGTAATTTAGGATTAATTACTTTAAATTTCTCTAATAGTTCAATACTCTTTTTGTCTTGGCCAATTAATCTTACTTTCCCGAAAAAATTCTGTGGGAACGTTCTGGAGGGATTTTTCGTCAGTTTTTTCGTAAGTATTTGTGTCGCTAAGGAGCTGGTTGATTTTGTCGAGGTAGAAGTCTTTGTCCATTATTACAATTTTTGCCGTCTTTGTCGGATCTACTTATTATAACATCTAACTTTTTTAGCGAGTGGATGGCTATCATGAATCTGCGGGGAACAGGATATTCTTATGAAGGTCAGTTAAAGCATTTAGTAACACTCCTTTTAAACATATCTCTTCACGGCTGTAGTTTTTGTCAGATATGAATTTATCAAAAGCCACTATGAAGTCTAGTTGTTTTTGCGTCTGGCATTAGGGCAAAGGATAAGCCTAAATTTAAAAAACTAAATGTTGATTTACAGTAAGGGGGGTGTTGGATAAGTTTAAAACTTTGTCTTGTTGTTCAAGATTATTCCATGCGCTATTATCTATTAGGTTATTTAACTTGCGTAAAAGTCTGTTGGAATGAGTCACGCTATTATAGGCAGCAATGTTGGAACAGAATGAAAATCAGATACCTGTATACGTGGTCCGTAGTGAGGAGGCGAAGATTAGATTGAGTTCCATATATCACTCTGCGTAGCACGAAGATGTCGTTTCTCGTATTGGTGATTCTTTCTTCCAGGAAAATCTTGTGTGATAGAGGGAAGGGGTTTGATTGCAGAGTCCATCTCCCGAATCCGTACATTTTTGGAAGTACTTGTTCTTAGAGGCATTCTTCCAAAAAGTGTTTTTGTTTTTCAGCCGGTGTAGTCTGTTCAGTTCTTTTTCAAACTTGCGGAAAACTGGCTTGACTTCTGGAAGTGAGTGAAGAATCGTGGAAAGGCGGTTGAATTCCATAATGGGCTGACAATGACTGGTAAAAATGTTCTGTAACAACAGAATTCCATCTAATAAAAGGAGCCCATAAAAACAAAACCAAAAATGTAGAGAGAAAAGTACTATATTTCAGAGACTGCTGTCTCTCTCTTCAGGTATATGAATGAGAAAAGTTTACAGAAAAGGTGGGTATTTATACCAAGAGATTCGTCCACAAGTAAGCCAATTTAGGTCACCCCCGCTGATAATCTTCCTTTAATCTTCTTAAGCGTTGGTTGAATGAACCACTGCGTCGACGAGTCGGATGTCCAATTCCCTTTTGAGATGTTCATTACCTGCTTCTCTTTTATTAAGGCCGATTCCATCATTTGACTCTGTACCGGCAGTTGCTGCTATAATTACACGTGACATATTCCAGTTTATTCTATGGTTATGTTCATTTATATGATTGAAAATAGCCGATTTCTGTTGTCCATACCTAACTGACCGTTTGTGTTGTATTAATCTCTGGGGAAGTGATTTACCTGTAAATCCGATGTAAGATTGGTCACAGTCTTGGCATGGGATCTCATATACTCCAGAGTCTTTGGGCGATGTCTTTTGTTGGACGTTAATCAGGGATTTGGCTAAGGTATTTGGGTAGGTAAATGCAAAAGGGTTGGATTTTCCCAAGGGTGTGAGTTACTCTCTTAATCGTCCTCCAGGTGGGGAATTTTTATTTTATTGTTGGGTGTGTCTCTGGTCTTGTCTTTAGGGGGTCGGTAGAAAATTACGTTGCTTTTTGAATTGCTTTCTCAATTATATGGTCAGGATACTTTAAAGATGAAAGTTGCTTGCGAATTAGTTTCAAATTCTTTTTCAGGAATCTGGGGAACAAATTCGTAAGCTCTTAAGAATAGGTTGCTAGCTAGACCTATCTTGATGGTATTGTCATGATAGCTAAAATAGTGAATATATGAAAGTGAGAACGTTGGTTTTCTGTATATGGTAAATTTGTATTCTGTCGTGTCCTCTGATTATTAAAACATCAAGAAAAGGAATTTTGTTGTCTGTTTCCCATTCAACTTTAAATTTGATGCTGGGCACTAATGCGTTAGTGCCCAGCATCAAATTTAAAGTTGAATGGGAACAGACAACAAATTCCTTTTCTTGATGTTTTAATAATCAGAGACACGACAGAATACAAAGTTTACCATATACAGAAAACCAACGTTTCTCACTTTCATATATTCACTATTTTAGCTATCATGACAATACCATCACGATAGGTCTAGCTAGCAACCTATTCTTAAGAGCCTTACGAATTTGTTCCCCAGTTTCCTGGAAAAGAATTTGAACTAATTCGCAAGCAACTTTCATCTTTAAAGTATCCTGACCATATAATTGAGAAAAGCAATTCAAAAAGCAAATGTAATTTTCTACCGACCCCCTAAAGACAAGACCAGAGACACACCCAACAATAAAATAAAAATTCACCCCACCTGGAGACGATAAGAGAGTAACTCACACCCTTGGGAAATCCAACCTTTTGCATTTACCTACCCAAATACCTTAGCCAAATCCCTGATTAACGTCCAACAAAAGACATCGCCCAAAGACTCTGGAGTATATGAGATCCCATGCCAAGACTGTGACCAATCTTACATCGGATTTACAGGTAAATCACTTCCCCAGAGATTAATACAACACAAACGGTCAGTTAGGTATGGACAACAGAACTCGGCTATTTTCAATCATATAAATGAACATAACCATAGAATAAACTGGAATTATGTCACGTGTAATTTATAGCAGCAAACTGCCGGTACAAGAGTCAAATGATGGAATCGGCCTTTAATAAAAGAGAGCAGGTAATGAACATCTCAAAGGGAATTGGACATCGGACATCGTCGACGCAGTGTTCATTCAACCAACGCTTAAGAAGATTAAAGGAAGATTATCAGCGGGGGTGACCTAAATTGGCTTACTTGTGGACGAAATCTCTTGGTATAAATACCACCTTTTCTGTAAACTTTTCTCATTCATATACCTGAAGAGAGAGACAGCAGTCTCTGAAATATAGTACTTTTCTCTCTACATTTTGGTGTTTTTTATGGGCTCCTTTTATTAGATGGAATTCTGTTGTTACAGAACACTTTTACCAGTCATTGTCAGCCCATTATGGAATTCAACCGCCTTTCCACGATTCTTCACTCACTTCCAGAAGTCAAGCCAGTTTTCCGCAAGTTTGAAAAAGAACTGAACAGACTACACCGGCTGAAAAACCAAAAACACTTTTTGGAAGAATGCCTCAAAGAACAAGTACTTCCAAAAATGTACGGATTCGGGAGATGGACTCTGCAATCAAACCCCTTCCCTCTATCACACAAGATTTTCCTGGAAGAAAGAATCACCAATACGAGAAACGACATCTTCGTGCTACGCAGAGTGATATATGGAACTCAATCTAATCTTCGCCTCCTCACTACGGACCACGTATACAGGTATCTGATTTCATTCTGTTCCGACATTGCTGCCTATAATAGCGTGACTCATTCCAACAGACTTTACGCAAGTTAAATAACCTAATAGATAATAGCGCATGGAATAATCTTGAACAACAAGACAAAGTTTTAAACTTATCCAACACCCCCCTTACTGTAAATCAACATTTAGTTTTTAAATTAAGGCTTATCCTTTGCCCTAATGCCAGACCGCAAAAACAACCTAGACTTCATAGTGGCTTTTGATAAATTCATATCTGACAAAAACTACAGCCGTGAAGAGATATGTTTAAAAGGAGTGTTACTAATGCTTTAACTGACCTTCATAAGAAATATCCTGTTCCCCGCAGATTCATGATAGCCATCCACTCGCTAAAAAAAGTTGAGATGTTATAATAAGTAGATCCGACAAAGACGGCAAAATTGTAATAATGGACAAAGACTTCTACCTCGACAAAATCACCAGCTCCTTAGCGACACAAATACTTACGAAAAACTGACGAAAAATCCCCTCCAGAACGTTCCCACAGAATTTTTTCGGAAAGTAAGATTAATTGGCCAAGACAAAGAGTATTGAACTATTGAGAAATTTAAAGTAATTAATCCTAAAATTACCCTACTTTTATGGTCTTCCCAAAACTCACAAAGACAATCTTCATTCAGACCCATCGTTTCATGCGCCGGCAGCTTTCAATTACAAATTTCTAAAATGGTTAGCTGGCCTCCTTTCTCCTTTTTTAGGCACTTTTTCTCCCAGTCACATCAAACATTCGGAAGACTTTTGTCACAAATTCAGAGAAGCACATATACCACTTCACAACATAAAACTTTTAAGCCTTGACGTAGACTCCCTATTCACAAAAGTACCAGTACAGGACGTTTCTTCAGTTTTTAAGGGAAAAATTATCCCCCTCATTCAGATCATTTCCCTTGGCACTTGACAAAATAATAAAGTTAGTTGAATTATGTGCATACTAATAACGTATTTTCATTCGGGGAATCATTCTACAAGCAAAATTCGGGTGTAGTATGGGTAGTCCTTTAAGTCCTATTTTAGCCAATCTGTACATGGAATACTTTTGAAACTACAGTAATAAATGCAATAAAACCCAAAAACATGCTGTGGATGAGATACGTGGATGACATACTAACATTTTGGATAATAAGTGGGGTAATTTTAATGAATTCCTCTCAAAATTAAACGCATTAGTGCCCAGCATCAAATTTAAAGTTGAATGGGAAACAGACAACAAAAATTCTTTTCTTGATGTTTTAATAATCAGAGACACGACAGAATACAAATTTACCATATACAGAAAACCAACGTTCTCACTTTCATCTATCACTATTTTAGCTATCATGACAATACCATCAAGATAGGTCTAGCTAGCAACCCTATTCTTAAGAGCCTTACGAATTGTTCCCCAGATTTCCTGGAAAAGAATTTGAACTAATTCGCAAGCAACTTTCATCTTTAAAGTATCCTGACCATATAATTGAGAAAGCAATTCAAAAAGCAAACGTAATTTTCTACCGACCCCCTAAAGACAAGACCAGAGACACCACCCAACAATAAAATAAAAATTCCCCACCTGGAGACGATTAAGAGAGTAACTCACACCCTTGGGAATCCAACCTTTTGCATTTACCTACCCAAATACCTTAGCCAAATCCCTGATTAACGTCCAACAAAAGACATCGCCCAAAGACTCTGGGGTATATGAGATCCCATGCCAGGACTGTGACCAATCTTACATCGGATTTACAGGTAAATCACTTCCCCAGAGATTAATACAACACAAACGGTCAGTTAGTATGGACACAGAACTCGGCTATTTTCAATCATATAAATGAACATAACCATAGAATAAACTGGAATATGTCACGTGTAATTTATAGCAGCAACTGCCGGTACAAGAGTCAAATGATGGAATCGGCCTTAATAAAAGAGAAGCAGGTAATGAACATCTCAAAAGGGAATTGGACATCCGACATCGTCGACGCAGTGTTCATTCAACCAACGCTTAAGAAGATTAAAGGAAGATTATCAGCGGGGTGTGACCTAAATTGGCTTACTTGTGGACGAATCTCTGGTATAAATACCACCTTTTCTGTAAAACTTTTCTCATTCATATACCTGAAGAGAGAGACAGCAGTCTCTGAAATATAGTACTTTTCTCTCTACATTTTGGTGTTTTTATGGGCTCCTTTTATTAGATGGAATTCTGTTGTTACAGAACACTTTTACCAGTCATTGTCAGCCCATTATGGAATTCAACCGCCTTTCCACGATTCTTTACTCACTTCCAGAAGTCAAGGCAGTTTTCCGCAAGTTTGAAAAAGAACTGAACAGACTACACCGGCTGAAAAACCAAAAACACTTTTTGGAAGAATGCCTCAAAGAACAAGTACTTCCAAAAATGTACGGATTCGGGAGATGGACTCTGCAATCAAACCCCTTCCCTCTATCACACAAGATTTTCCTGGAAGAAAGAATCACCAATACGAGAAACGACATCTTCGTGCTACGCAGAGTGATATATGGAACTCAATCTAATCTTCGCCTCCTCACTACGGACCACGTATACAGGTATCTGATTTCATTCTGTTCCGACATTGCTGCCTATAATAGCGTGACTCATTCCAACAGACTTTTACGCAAGTTAAATAACCTAATAGATAATAGCGCATGGAATAATCTTGAACAACAAGACAAAGTTTTAAACTTATCCAACACCCCCCTTACTGTAAATCACATTTAGTTTTAAATTTAGGCTTATCCTTTGCCCTAATGCCAGACCGCAAAAACAACCTAGACTTCATAGTGGCTTTTGATAAATTCATATCTGACAAAAAACTACAGCCGTGAAGAGATATGTTTAAAAGGAGTGTTACTAAATGCTTTAACTGACCTTCATAAGAATATCCTGTTCCCCGCAGATTCATGATAGCCATCCACTTCGCTAAAAAAGTTAGATGTTATAATAAGTAGATCCGACAAAGACGGCAAAATTGTAATAATGGACAAACAGACTTCTACCTCGACAAAATCAACCAGCTCCTTAGCGACACAAATACTTACGAAAAACTGACGAAAAAATCCCTCAGAACGTTCCCACAGAATTTTTTCGGAAAGTAAGATTAATTGGCCAAGACAAAAAGAGTATTGAACTATTAGAGAAATTTAAAGTAATTAATCCTAAATTACCCTACTTTTATGGTCTTCCCAAAACTCACAAAGACAATCTTCCATTCAGACCCATCGTTTCATGCGCCGGAGCTTTCAATTACAAAATTTTCTAAATGGTTAGCTGCCTCCTTTCCTCCTTTTTTAGGCACTTTTTCTCCCAGTCACATCAAACATTCGGAAGACTTTTGTCACAAATTCAGAGAAGCACATATACCACTTCACAACATAAAACTTTTAAGCCTTGACGTAGACTCCCTATTCACAAAAGTACCAGTACAGGACGTTCTTCAGTTTTTTAAGGGAAAAATTATCCCCCTATTCAGATCATTTCCCTTTGGCACTTGACAAAATAATAAAGTTAGTTGAATTATGTGCATCTAATAACGTATTTTCATTCGGGGAATCATTCTACAAGCAAAAATTCGGGTGTAGTATGGGTAGTCCTTTAAGTCCTATTTTAGCCAATCTGTACATGGAATACTTTGAAACTACAGTAATAAATGCAATAAAACCCAAAAACATGCTGTGGATGAGATACGTGGATGACTACTAACATTTTGGGATAATAAGTGGGGTAATTTTAATGAATTCCTCTCAAAATTAAACGCATTAGTGCCCAGCATCAAATTTAAAGTTGAAGTGGGAAACAGACAACAAAATTCCTTTCTTGATGTTTTAATAATCAGAGACACGACAGAATACAAATTTACCATATACAGAAAACCAACGTTCTCACTTTCATATATTCACTATTTTAGCTATCATGACAATACCATCAAGATAGGTCTAGCTAGCAACCTATTCTTAAGAGCCTTACGAATTTGTTCCCCAGATTTCCGGTGAAAAAGAATTTGAAACTAATTCGCAAGCAACTTTCATCTTTAAAGTATCCTGACCATATAATTGAGAAAGCAATTCAAAAAGCAAACGTAATTTCTACCGACCCCCCCCCTAAAGACAAGACCAGAGACACACCCAACAATAAAATAAAAATTCCCCACCTGGAGACGATTAAGAGAGTAACTCACACCCTTGGGAAATCCAACCCTTTTGCATTTACCTACCCAAATACCTTAGCCAAATCCCTGATTAACGTCCAACAAAAGACATCGCCCAAAGACTCTGGAGTTATATGAGATCCCATGCCAGACTGTGACCAATCTTACATCGGATTTACAGGTAAATCACTTCCCCAGAGATTAATACAACACAAACGGTCAGTTAGGTATGGACAACAGACTCGGCTATTTTCAATCATATAAATGAACATAACCATAGAATAAACTGGAATATGTCACGTGTAATTTATAGCAGCAACTGCCGGTACAAGAGTCAAATGATGGAATCGGCCATTAATAAAAGAGAAGCAGGTAATGAACATCTCAAAAGGGAATTGGACATCCGACATCGTCGACGCAGTGTTCATTCAACCAACGCTTAAGAAGATTAAAGGAAGATTATCAGCGGGGGTGACCTAAATCTTTGCTTACTTGTGGACGAATCTCTTGGTTATAAATACCACCTTTTCTGTAAACTTTTCTCATTCATATACCTGAAGAGAGAGACAGCAGTCTCTGAAATTATAGTACTTTTCTCTCTACATTTTGGTTGTTTTTTATGGCTCCTTTTATTAGATATTATATATATTATATATATATATTATATATATCTATATATATATATATATATATATATATATTATCTTTATTAATGTACGAAATAAATAAGGCAAGTTTCTTCAGCACCCTCCGTTAACCGAACGCATATGTCACCAAGCATTGCCAAATAACGCCCCTATCTAACTTAATTATTCTAATGATAATAATATAATAATAATAATACTGAATTTCCAAGTAGCCTTTAGTCCTCAGCTCGATTCGAGCGAACTGAAACGATGCACATATTACGCGTGACGTCATCAACATACCTAGAAATGTGTTAGCAGTTTGACATTTACGTACAATGGCATGTCATTAGATGGGTAATTGGTCTGTAATTGCCCTTACAATGTGCTTTATCCTGTGCGCGCGAGAGAGAGAGAGAGAGAGAGAGAGAGAGAGAGAGAGAGAGGGGGAAGGGGTGTTAGTGGAGGAGAGAGAGAGAGAGAGAGAGTGACACTATAGACACGGTATCTATCTCTTCACTTCCTGACTATTAAGCTCTCTTCGTTTCTAATCCTTTTCTGTTCAGTCTGGTAATTTTAGAGAGAGAGAGAGAGAGAGAATGGATGATTTCCTCAAATAAAGCTGAAGGCCCAACTGTAACCTCCTCATTCCAAAGTATCATTATATACCATCACCCAGTTTCTTCATGTTTTCATCCTTCTTTTCCTCTTCTCCTTCCTCCTCCTCCCTTTTTCTCCTCCTCCTCTTCCACTTTCGGTAGTGGCAGTGCCAGGGCCAATAATGCCGCTTTTATTGACTTGACAAAAATGCAGAGAAACTCATTTCTTATTCACCCGAGTGTGTTGACTTCTGGAAATCTTAGTTTCATTTTCTTTCTTCTTTCATCTTTTATTTCAAGCTGATTTCGAAAACTACCGAAATAAGCGTCAATTCAGCTTGATTTCAATCCGTCTCCAAAGTAGTTTGAAAGGTTATATTCAATAAAGTTGAAACGAAAAATGTAATGGCTTTCATTAAGCTACAGGACTACTTTAGTTTAAGAAGTGGGTTTTTTCGCATTTTTTTGCTTTTTATTTGTCTATTTTATTTACTGCGCCAAGACTTGACTACATAAACTTCATATGATTTAATCTAGAGAATGTGACAGTTCGTCCTACGTATCATAACCTCGTGTAAGTTTTGTTGTTGAGAGTTTTAGCAGTGTGTTCATGAATACAAATGTTCGAGTTAGTTGCAGTGTTCTTCCCTCAAGTCTCTCTCTCTCTCTCTCTCTCTCTCTCTCTCTCTCTCTCTCAAACACACGCTTTCAGAAAGATGGGTTACTGAACAACAATTCGTCGGTATATGTAAGTATTCTTCCCAGTCAGTACATAATACAACCAAGCTATAAGTATTGTTAGATACAAATTCATGAATATATATAAGCTCGCAGGTATACTGATGTACATTTGCATCTTCTTAATTTAGTCGGATGAAACACAGAGGAACTTCAATATTTTATTATGGGCCAATTTGCCTTGTTTTGAATTTATACTTACACCCACTTATTTCAACCATCCCGATAATTTCAGGAACAAATAAAATATGACGTCACTGCGTGGAACACCTTCGTCAGCAAAAAAAAGGACGCAATTATTTTACAGAGAGGTGACACCAGGAAAAATTAAGACGAACGTAACTGCACACCTTGAAGACTTCCACAATCGCGAGCTTTCCTCATTCCAGTAGCAACTTTATTCATATCTTGCATCTCTGAGAGATAAAGCTAATATGAAAAGATAGCTAATTAGTTGAGGAAATATCCACTGGATCCATTCATTCTAATAATTGAACGGACGCCATTCCGTTGTACTGTAATATGCTGAAAGTTAAACCAATCCATTCTAGTTTTATATGAAAAGAAAGTATAAGCTCGATATATCCATTTCATAAGAAATATGGAAAATGTTTAGATTTTAAGGAGTGTGCCCTTTAGGAAACAATAAACAAACATGTTTTCTTCGGTTAATCATTTATCTGTGCATATGTTCGTCTGTACTGTTTGTCGCCTTATCTTTTTTATATGGAAATTTCAGCCAGTTTACGGGGTCTCTATTGAACGTCTCGAGAGGACGAAACCGGTTATGAATATTCGTCTTGCTTCGTTTCTGTAGTACTTTGACCTATTATGATCAAGACAATATATTATATATATATATATATATATATATATATATATATCTATATCTATATATATATGTATATATAGTATATATCATATATATATATATATGTATGTATATATCTATATATATATATATATACATATACATATATATATATATGTGTGTATATATATATATATATATATATATATATATATATATATATATATGATGATGTTAGCGGAACCGATAACATCACTAGAAGTTCCTGATTTCTCCTCAGTCCGCTGGGCGCTGGTTCGAACCACGAGAGGACGAAATTATTATCAACTAAAAAATAATCTTCGGTTAACATATATGAAAATATAATAATTCCTAGGTAGAGCGAATTGGATATTGAAGGACATTTTTAGCTTGAAATAATGATAAGCCGCTTTCGTATATGTAACAAATACTTCTTCAGGGTAAAGAACAAATTACCTGAAGATGTGTATATTAAATACACGAAAGCGCTAGGTATACTTATGCAACTTACCTCCCTCTAGTCTCGTAATCTTTGTGACAATACACACACACACACACACACACACACACACATATATATATATATATATTATATATATATATATATACATATATATATACGTATATATTTATAGATATATAATATATATGTATACATATATATAATTATGTATATATATATATATATATATATATATATATATATATATAGTATATATATATATACATATATATCCAAAGGCTCCAAACCCCTTCACATTCTTCAATAACGAGCGAGGACTGGCAAAAGCCTTTAACCTCAAGACATGTTTTTACAACGTCTATCCTGGTAATGAAGAGACATTTTTTTTTCCTTTCCTCCTCCTCCTCTTCTTCTTCCTCCTCCAATATCTTCCTTTCTTCTTTCGTCTTCCTCTTATCCAGGCTTTTCTTCTCTTCCGTTCATCCTTGGCCATTTCGAGGCTGACCTGGCATAAGCCTTATATAGCCCCTTCTTATTAACTGCTTAATCCCTCAATCACACCTCTCCCCCTCCCCCAAACAACCCCCTCCCCCTCCCCCCAAACAACCCCCTCCCCCTTCCCCCCCCACCCCCAACATCTCCCTGAAACCTATACCACCACATAAAACCCAACCCCCACCCGCGAGTATCTAAAACTTGGAGGGCTAAAACCTCCCCTTGCAGAAACCGCCACACCCCCCTCCCCCCTAACACCAAATCCCGCCCCCTACCCTCCCCGCCGCCGCCTTTACCTCACCATCGTCCCGAGAGGCCAACCTCTCCTTCCCTAACCCCGAACCTCATTGGTTTCGGCTTCGGGAGGAATTCTCTTGGGATGTTCTGTCTTGATAGCTTGTTGGGTCCGGATATTATTATCATCATAATTAATTATTATTATTATTAATAAGTCGACATTCACATTCAAATTGATAATTGAAGGAAATAACCCATCGGATGATATTTTATATTTATGTTTTCTTGCTATTTACACATTTTTACTTTGTAAATTATTCATCTAAACATATGTATATATAACAGAGTAAAAAACGGAGGACGGAATTTGAGCAAATGTATACCTATTATTCTCACCATACCATCATAACATAACACACACACAAATATATGAGTGGTAAAAATGTTCTGTAACAACAGAATTCCGTCTAATAAAAGGAGCCCATGAAAAACGCAAAAATATAGAAAGTTCTCTCTCTTCATTACCTACCTGAAGAGAGAGAGACAGCAGTCTATGAAATATAGCATACTTACTTTCTGTATTTTGGCGTTTTTATGGGCTCCTTTTATTAGATACAGATATATATGTATGGTAATGTATGTTATGTAAGTTTAAGTCTGTATGCCACAATACACACACACACATATTATTATATATATATAATTATATATATATTATACATTATATACCTTACTAGATACAAAGCTATTGCCATTAGCCACAACGACAACTTAAAATCTTAAACTCCCGACACCATTTAGATAAGCTTATCACTACAAGCCTTGAATCCAGATAAGAAGCAAATAAAGATTCTCTCTCTCTCTCTCTCTCTCTCTCTCTCTCTCTCTCTCCTTCCGTAGCGAGATTCGAACCCACTACTTCCACTCAGTCCACTAAGCTACCAAGAGGGATGTAGTATAGTTTATCTAACTTTAATTTTCGTCCTCGAGTGATACTCGCATGATATTCTTCCATTTTTCTTGGGTGCGTTCTCTTTGTCCTTTAGAACTCGTGTTCGTCTGTAGTAGCCATTTCGCCTCTGCAGCCAAAATCTAAAGATAATATTGTCTCGAGATGGTGTTTGTAACTGTTGGATTCTCTGTGCTTACATTTGTCTCTACGATATTATTGATCTTGTCTACATCTTCCTTTAGATTCTCTGTGTTTACATTTGTCTCTACGGTATTATTGATCTTGTCTATTTATCTTGTATACATCTTCATATAGATTCTCTGTGTTTACATTTGTCTCTACGATATTATTTATCTTGTCTACATATTCATATTCCAGGAGGTATTCATTTTGTGAAGTTGGGCTTACGTATAGTGAAGAAGCATTAAGTTCGTTCTGAATAAGATTTTGATAAGGCAATACAGTGAGAAATAGTAGTGAGGTGAGTGGAGTAGCATTTACTGACTTATCTATACAAATTGACTATTTACTTATAATTTTTAAGTTAATTTTTAAAAGACTCAGTTAATGGTTCTTTGCCTTTTTAGGTAATTTCCCATTATGATGAAACTGAGTTCAATCTTTAGCTTAGTCATAAAGTATGTTTAGATTCCTAAAAACCTAAGTTTAGAATGTAATTGTTCAAAATATCTGTGCGAAACATATATGAAGAAACTCGGTGTATTGAAAATAGCACTGAAAGTAAATTTCATAATCAAAATTTATTTCCCATTAAAAAATGCATCTATGAAGAAATTCACTATTGATGAATTTCATAACCAACATTTATTTCCCATTAAGGATTAAATGTCTTCAGCAAAAAATCGTTCCCAAAATTTAGGAGGGAATCAAGAAGTTTCACGGTCAGTACATCTGTAAACAAAAACTGGACAAAAATTGGATCTATATGGCTCTTGATATAATCAGTATACAGAGTAAGTTTCAGCACATGCAAATCTATATGCAATGCTGATTCTTTCTAAAGACTTAAAAATCACATGTTTTGAGAATACACATCCATACACTTGAAAATCCATATAAGTGGAAGCATAAGAGAACTTGAATTGCATGTGTCATGAAAATTGTCAGAAGAATATTTCCTACTGTCATGGACATGCAGCTTCTCTCTCCAAAAGGGTTCTACGAGCAATTCTGCCTTGGATGCATCTTACAGTCCTAGGACATCGAGCTTTTGAGTCTTTCAAAGTGGCACTGTTAATCCTTGTTCTTAGAAAACTTACCATCCTAGAGACCCTGTCCCCTAAATGGTACCACGAAATCCCTCATGGAAATCCTACCCATCAAGAAATCCTTTCAGAGAAAAATACCAGTAATCCTTGTTCTTAGAAATCCTACCATCCTAGATATCTAGTCTTCACAATGATGTCACAAAATCCTTCATAAAAATCCTACCCATCAAGAAATCCTTCAAAGTGGTACCAGTAATCCTCGTTAATCATAACATCCTAAATATCTTGTCTTCTAAATGGCACCATGAAATCCTACATGGAAATCCTACCTATGAAGAAATCTTCTCAGAAGGATAATTTTTTTAATGACATTTATGTGACAGAAACCCCTCTGCCCAAATCCTGGTCCTAGATATCTAGTTTCCAAAATAATACCACGAAATCCATTATGCAAATCATACTTGTCAAGAAATCTTCTAGAAGGATATTTTTTCATATGAAATGTTTTCTGGCAGACCAAAAAACCTCTGCCCAACGCAGCGAGGAACCGCCGAGAATACCACGTGGGGTATTAGGCATTCATTAAGCACTTGCGCCAATTTACGTGGAATCACAAGACCTTTCATTCACGAGCTCTGAACAAGGGGTAATGGCCCTCAAGGACCAGTCACAAAATACAGCTGTACAAATTTCAGTGAAAGTTCAAACGAGCAGATGTGTGTGTGTACGTCTGCAATGACGTAATATCACTGTCACAGGAGGACATATATATGATGTAGGGCATAATTATCGTACACTTCAAGGACGTAGTTAGAAAATAAGTTTGATAAATTCGGTGAAAGTTGAGGCGTATAAATGAGAGTCACTGTGATGATAAAACCCTTAACACTGAAACCAGACATACAGTATCAATTGATTTTCTTGTGATAATTTCTTTTGAGATACAACGAATCTAATGGCCATTTCGAGGAAGATACATTATCATTCTGTAAGGCGTAATTTTCAAAGAAGAAGAAGAAGAAGAAGAAGAAGAAGAAGAAGAAGAAGAAGAAGAAGAAGAGAGAGAGAGAGAGAGAGAGAGAGTTAAAATACAGTACACATTCGGGAAAGTGAATACACAGGTGTGAACGGAACCGGTGGCTTAAATGTTTTTCTGATTTTTCGTTTCTTCAATTGATTCTATAATTGTTCTGTTACCCTCAGGTTGCCGTAGTAAAATTATTCAACTTGTTTCCTTAATTTTTCATTTAACTTTCCTTTTATTACATAGTAAGTACCTGGTTTGTGTTTAATCTTCATTGAGTTATTCCTTCATATATATATGTTTATATATATATATATATATATATATATATATATATATATATATATATATATACTATATATATATATATAAATATATATATGTATATATATATATATATATATATAATTATATATATATATATATATATATATATATATATATATATATATATGACATATACTGCACAGATATTAAAAATAACTAGAACGCATTTCCAAAGTCATATTATGTGAATTTGACGCAACCCACTCCACATCAGGTATCAAGATGACAGAGACAATAAATTAATTTTGTAATTCTGCGATATCACGCTGAGAAACGGAATGGAATTAGTTTGTTAAAGAGAAACTTTTCTTATTAAAAACGGCGTGGTTTGAATATAATTAGACCGAAGACCGTTTTTAAATCATTAATGACTTTCGACGGATCTGATGACCCTTCTCTCTTTCTCTTTCACTCTCTCTTTCTCTCTCTCTAACTTTATGTACCGTTAATCAATTGCTCTTGTTTTGGTTAAATGATCACTGTGAATTTACTCCAGAAGAGAGAGAGAGAGAGAGAGAGAGAGAGAGAGAGAGAGAGAGAGAGAGAGAGAGATGACTCTCTCTTGTAAAAGTAAAATTCTTGGCTTGGGGTCTGTTCAGTTCCGTTATCATTAATATTTGTTTTCCTGTTGCTTACATATGAGAGAGAGAGAGAGAGAGAGAGAGAGAGAGAAGCTGATGAATGACATATTTGTTTTTTTTTTTCTTCTTATTTTTCTTTTCTTTAAGGATTGAATTCGGAGAGGCTGGTGGAGTTTATTATGCCCGGACATGTTTCAAGTGCTTCTAAGAATTTCCTCTCTCTCTCTCTCTCTCCTCTCTCTCTCTCTCTCTCTCTATGTAGTTTAGAGAAATGCTTATTATCAAATTGCTTTTGAAATTATTGTCAACAAAATTAGACCACATCAATCAATATCAAAACATCAAAATAACGTAATTTAAGGAATGAGTTATGTTAGTTACCTTCTTTATATATATATATATATATATATATAATATATATATATATATATATATATATATATATATATATGCAGCACATTAGTAATGCATAACAAACAGAATTACGCACATTAAACTTCCCATACGATGAACTAGCGGCTATGTATTGAAGCTTCATAAGTTAGGCTCAAAAATCTGGATAACAAAGTATATGAGAGAGAGAGAGAGAGAGAGAGAGAGAGAGAGAGAGAGAGAGAGAGAGCAACGGAGCCAAGACGACCACTCCTTCCTTGCATGTGGCAGAGTCGTGCATCTTCCGGCTGCCTTATCTTATTAGATGGTGCCTTATAAAATGAAGGATGAAGGCCTCAGAAGTTCACGATTGTTTTCTCTCTCTCTCACACACACACGCATCACATACACACACACACACACACACACACACATATATATATATATATATATATATATATATATATATATATATATATAATGTATCTCTATCTATATGTATAATTAATTTATAAATATACATATATATATTATTTATAAAATATAGATACCATATATATTTATATAGTGTGTATATATATATATATATATATATATACTATAATATATATATAAAGTAATTATTTGTAATCGCAAATAGATAATAATTATGAAGAATTCGTGAAGAATGAAAATATATGAAAAGGAAACATTTCAAAGGTATACCCCAAAAAAAAATTTTTATAAGCAATATTAATCCGGGAAAAAAATATATTCAAATCTTCCAATTTGAAAAAAAGAAATCGGTCGAATACTACGAAACAATAGTAAATATTCGAAGAATCGCCATATTGGATTTTTGTTATTTTATTACATGCAAACGCGAAAAAATGGTTGACAAAATACCAAATACAATAAACCCGAATATATGGAATACTTCAAATGAAAAGCTTTTTATATGATTTCATATGGTAAGACATCAAAATTATGACAAAAATGTTACACGTGATATATAAAATTGTTTGATAGGACTCTCTCTCTCTTTCTCAAACTGGTTAAAAATATTTTACATAAAATATAAAATGTGTCTTACAGAAAAGCCTCTCTCTCTCTCTCTCTCTCTCTCCTCTCTCTCTCTCTCTCTCTCTCTCTCTGATAAAAATATTATATATAAAATAAAATATGAAATGCATTTTATAGAAGCCTCTCTCTCTCTCTCTAACTCAAATGATAAAAAAAATATTGTACATAAAATGTAGGATATACTTTATATGCAATCTCTCTCTTAAACTGATAACAACTATTTTAATTAAAATATGAAATGTATTGTATAGAAGCCTATCTCTCTCAAACTGATAAGAAAATATTGTACATAAAATATATAATATATATTATTGGCAATTTCCATCTATCTCAAACTGATAAAGAATATTGTATATAAGATATGAAATGTATTTTATAGACAATCTCTCTCCCTCTCTCAAACTGTAAAAAAAGTATTGTATATAAATAATAAGTGTATTTTCTATTGAATTCTCTCTCTCAAACTGATAAAAAAATATTGTACATAAAATATATAATATATATTATGAGCAACTTTCCATGTCTCTCAAACTGATATAAAAATATTGATATAAAATATTAATGTATTTTATTGAATTCTCTCTCTCAAACTGACAAAAATTTTTTTATAGATACAAAAATGTAGTTTTTTTATTGGCAATTCCTCTCTCTCTCTCTCTCTCTCTCTCGCAAGCTGATAAAAGAAATTGTATATGAAGTATGAAATGTTCTGTATAGAATTCCCCTTCTCTCTCAAACTGATAAAAAAGGATTGTATATAAAATAAGAAATGTAGTTTATTAAATTCTCTCTCTCTCTTCTCTCACTTTAAAAAAAGAAGAGAAAAACTCATATTAAGCAGCCCATTGGAGCGTATCAGACTCTGCAATAGAAGGACAATGCCCAATGGAAAACTAGTTAGTAACTCTTTTGTGTTGGGGATTCATAAAACATAATAGCGGGCCCTTTGTGAGTCATTTTGAAATCTGAAAGATTTTTTCCATTTTTTATTTGTTTGTTTTTTTGTTTTTTAGACAGTGAGAGAGACTTTTCAATAAAATAGATTTGATATTTCATAAGCGATAATTTTTCATCAGTGTGATGTATTATCATATATATATACGTATATATAATATATATAATATATATTTCAGAAAGTTTATTCGTATGTAATGTTTTTGGGCATGAGGAGTGGCCAATCGATTGAAAAACAAATAATTAAATTAAACAAAATGCACGCATACACACGCACACACGCTCCATTTATATACATACACATACATACATACACCACACACATATATATATATATATATATATAATATATACATATTACGAGCACGCAATGATTCCCGGCGCTAAATTCAGCAACGTCCAAATCCAGTTCTGTGTGCAAAGTATTGTCCCCTCTCCTCCTCGTGATCCTCCCTTGTACCGGCCAGTAATCAGTCATTAGTGATGCTTCTCAATCCATGAAGAGAAAAAAGGAAGTCCTTGTAACATCCAATGACTGGTAATTAAGATTCGGTCCCGTGGATGGTGGTGGTGGTGGTGATGGTGACTCTAGCTTGGGGGGAGGAGCCACGGAATATTTGAGCTGAGGGAGATGGTGGGTGTTTGAGGGTGGTCAGGGTAGGTGGGCGTTGTGGGGAGGGGGGTGTGAGGTAGCTTATGGGCGCATCTTGTGTGGGCGTCTTCTCTTTTTGGGGTAGCAAGGAGGGGTGGCCAGTGGGGATTGAACTATCTTTCCTTCGGTGGGGATTTTGCTATATTCACTTTTAGAAAGGGGATTTCAGGAGAGGAGAGATGTGAGTCCTCACTATAAGAGGGTGAAGGGGGAAGGGGTGGGGGAGGGATACATGATTAGTTGGGGGTGGGCGTGTCCCCACTTTAGGAGGAAGGGGGAAGGAAGAGAGGGAGGATGGGTAGGTGGGAAGGAAGAGGTCACGCCCGTTTTATTTAAGGAAAGGGGAAAGGATGGTGAGGGAAGGAATGTAGGGGGAGGGGAAAAAAAGGGAGGCCAATTCCCAGCTGTAGGGGACCAGGGGGAGGGAGGGAGGGAGGGAGGGAGATGTCTCTGAAAATATACAGGAACATCTGATTGTCCTTGTAGGCAATAATTGCTTAATTGAGAATCTCGTGTTTTGACAGCATTATTTTGTCCTTTTTTAATTGAACGACGTATGTTTTTGAACTATTTTTGAACAGCTCCCCCCCCCCTCGTCCACCTCCTATCTCTCTCTCTCTCTCTCTCTCTCTGTGTGAGTCATGCTGTCGAGTGGTGACGAATCGACAGAGGACCTGTAGCGCAGGAAACAAAGAGTTTTCATTGCTTTTACTATTTTCTTTTTTTTTTTACATTTTTTATGAGTGATTATCAAAGTCGACCTTTCGTACGAAGAGTGAAAATATTCGTTGTTACGAAAGGCTGGCTTGGCTCTCGAAAACGGCCCTGACATGTTGTGAACTTTTGTCGATTATTTGTCCAGTTTATTTCAATTTGCTCCTTTTTTTTCCAGTTGCTGATGACACCCTGACTAATCAGATTGCTCTTTGAATAACTCTAAAGGAACGGATTTTACAATGAACAAAATGGAGGCATAACAAAAGATTATTGAAGTATAAAAATGCGAAGCAAAAACTGCAAGGAAAACCAAGAAGGAATTTTAGGTGTAATTCCCAAATTATATTTCAGAGTATGAAGTCTATTTCTCACATCTTGTGCGACCCACTGCGCTCCGTGAATGAGTGAGTACAATAGGACGTAATTATCAG
Organism: Macrobrachium nipponense; assembly: GCF_015104395.2. Classification (NCBI taxonomy): domain Eukaryota; kingdom Metazoa; phylum Arthropoda; class Malacostraca; order Decapoda; family Palaemonidae; genus Macrobrachium; species Macrobrachium nipponense. The sequence continues at coordinate 336,064 of NC_087215.1, read as the reverse complement.
GAATTGCCTTTTATTACATTTTATTACATTTTCTGGGAAGGACATTACTCGAGCGTGCATTTCCTGGAACATCGTAAAGTGTAATGTAACCGAATTACTCTCAGGGATCTTACTATTATATATATATATATATATATACTATATATATATATATATCTATATATATATATATATATATAATGCATAAGTACCTGGCGCTTTCATGTACTATATACAATTCTTCAGGGTACAGACCAAAGTACTGTCCCAAGGAAGTTCATATTGGACATATGAGGGCCCTATAGGCACTCATAGCTCTCATATTTCCTTCAGTTCATCTGGTCACGTGATCCTTGTGAAGGTATAGTACGTAGCATATATATATATCATATATATATATATATATGTATATATATATATATATATATATACATACATATATATATGATATATTATATCTACACATTTATATATATACATTTTATATGTAAGCACGCACACATATGTAGGTGTGTGTGTGTACTTCTGCGCGCTTGCGCGCCTGAACCAGAGCACCGAGCCTCATAACATTGACAGACACGCGCGCTCACTCCTTGAGTCTTTCAAGGGAAGCGAGATTGCATTCCGAGGCCCAGTTGAGCGTGCCCTGGGTTAAAGACTAATAACGAATGACTAAGACTACATATAACTAACCTTGGTCTTACTTTTGCGGTCACACGCGCCGACGGAAGGAAGGGAGATGAAAACGAGAATAAGACACTGGGGCTGTGGGTTATATGGCGGTTGCCTTTGAAGTGATCGTTGCTGTTTGAAGTGGTCCTTGCGTTATGGAGCTGTGGTCTTTTTTATTTTATTATATATATATATATATCCACCATGATGGGTTTTGTTTTCATCTTAAAATTAGTGTTATCATTTATGATGATGGTGATCATAATGAAAGTTATTATTATTATTATCATTATTGTTATTATTATTATTATTATTATTATTATTATTATTATCCTTATTATCATTGTTTTATGGTTTTGCTGTGCAGGAGTAATGAATATGAGTGTATATATAGATATATATATATATATATAATATATATATATATATATATATATATATATATATATATATCTATATAGATATTAAAAAATAATATATATATGTATATTATATATATATTATCTATCTATATATATATATAATATATATATTATATAATACATACATATATATTATATATATATAGAATCTATATAAGATAGATATAGATATATATATATATATATATTATATATATATCATATATATATATATATCTATCTATATATCTATCTATATATATATATATATAGATAGATAGATAGATAGAGTAGATATATATATATATCTCCTATAGATATATATATATATATATATATATATATATTATATATAACTTGTCCGTGAGGATATGATTCTAACAACAGGCCGACTTTTACAAAGAATCGAAAATTTTGACACAAACCCGGACCACATTTTTAGGTACATTAATCAATGGCCATTAAAACCTTCCTAAAAATCAAGAGAGGACACCGCGATGCCTACATTTTGACTCCACTGAGAAGTTTCGGCTCATATTTTACCAGCCTCTGAGGCATAATTTCCTTATTAGATTAACAAGAATATTCATAATTTATCTATACAGATTAAATGAATTCCAAACTAGCGTCACTAAAAGAACAGAAACGGACGGCAGTCACCCATTTTGGAAGAAGACTAGCAAGTGCTCTCTCTCTTTTTCATATATTTTACTCTAAACTTGTTATGATGATAATTACCTCCTCCTCCTAATATTCCTGGTTTAAGCTCGAATCCTGCCATGGGCGTCAGAATTTCTTTATTTTGTTTTTCATTTAGATCTTAGGCTTTGCGAATTTCTTTCTTTTGTTTTTTTTATTTAGATCTTAGGCTTGGTAGCAACAAACGCATCCAGCGCCCGCCCCCCCGCCCCCCCCCCCCCCCCAACCCCCCCCCCCACCACACACACAAAAAAATGTGAAGAAATCTAGAAATTAAGAGAGGTATAGTGGTTGTAATCTATTACTGTAAAAACTATAACTGACCCTCATGTAAAAACTGATCGATTTATTGGATTATATTAACCTGGCTCACGACGACATATACGTTAACATAATGATAAACTCATATACGTATATATACACATGTGTGTTACCTATAGGCCTCATCCTACAGATTAAGTTAGGCTTATATACGTCTTCTCATCAGACGTCAATGTCACATCCGTCGTGTGAGATTGTCCCCTTGTCTGTCTGTCTGTCTGTCATCCTGTCTCCGACAGATATCGAAATGGAGTGGAATATTAAATTGAGGCCCAAGGGAAAGCTCTGGGACCTATGAGGTCATTCAGCGCTGAAAGGGAAACTGGGAGTAAAGAAGTTTTAATGCTTTAACAGGAGGACGACCTCGCAGTTGCACTATGAAACAGGATATAGGATTTAAGCCGAAGGCCCAGCGCTAGGACCTATGAGGTCATTCGGCGTTGACAGGGAAATAAAGAGGCTTGAAAGGTGTAACAGAACAACCTCAAAGCAGTTGCACTATGAAACAATCGTTAAGGAGAGTAAGATGGAAGAAAGAAAACATGACCAGAGGGACACTCAACGGAAATGGAAGGGGCTGCAGCTAGGGGTCTACGGGACGCCGCAAAGAGCCTTAAGTTAACGCCACGTACAGTTCAACGCGTGAGGTGCACTGATGGCATTATAGCCCCCAACCCCTCCCCAAGGGATCTGATAGTCATCATCCACGATACCACAAGCACACCATTAATGGAAAACATGCTCCGAATGTTTACATACCGATCAAGAAGAATCAACTAAACGTGAAAAACAGGGAGCGGCTGAATTATATTTCATTATTGGGTTTATCCGTACATCCCGTTCAAAGGGGGATTATCTCCTTCTCTCGTTTTGTTGTTTTTGTTTTATTTGTTTGCGTCTGCTGCCGTTTGAAGGGGTTGCTATGCGAACGAGGGGAATATTAATGTTGTGGTGTTATGCTTTCTGCTTTGGAGACTGCAGCAAAATTTAACATGCTGGGTTTGCATGCTTCATGCAGGTGTGGAGGAAATGCCTGATGCTTATAGTCGGCTTTTTATTGCTCTCTCTCTCTCTCTCTCTCTCTCTCTCATACATGCTTTAGTTTATTCACACAAGTTTATAATTAAGTTTTGGTTCGACAATCATAAACAAAAGTTATACAAGATTATTTCTCTCCCCCAAAACATTCTTCTCTCTCTCTCATAAATGCTTTACCTCATTAACACATGTTTGTAATCAATATTTGGCTCATTAAACCTTAACCATACAAACACAGGCTATACAAGATGAACTCTTTCTCCCCCAACTCTCTCTTTCTCTCATACTCCCTATTCCATCAGCCCACCTATCTCTCTCTCTCTCTCTCTCTCTCTCTCTCTCTCAAATAAATGCTTATGTTCTACTTACGTATACTTAATTTTTGGTACGTCAACCATAAACATAGGGTTTACATGTGTTCTCTCTCTCTCTCTCTCTCTCCTCTGTCTCTTTCTCTCCCCATACACACTTCTCTCTCTCTCTCACACACACATCACGAATACAAACTAAATGCTTCTTACCATCCAGTTGTCAAGAGATACCCTTACGAATTCTGCCATTTCATCAACACCTAATTTCAACCTCTTTCATCATCAAGACAAAGCAACAGAAAGCAGTTCTGTTTTTGCAAAAGGGAGATTGCTGCAACGTTGCATTCCATTTTCTATCTCTCTCTCTCTCTCTCTTCTCTCCCCAGCTACCAACACCCCTCCCTCCCCCTGTTGCTGTTAGGATGAGGATTTATTGAAGGAATTAGGTCCTTTTCTTTTTATTTACTGTTTTCACTTTCTTACTTACAGTTTCTTACAGTTCGTTCGGGTTGCCCCAGGTCCCTCAGTGTGAGGCACCTCTAATGTCTACCAGAGAGTTGCTAGTACATCTTCCG